>NC_092160.1:24666739-24864239 GCF_045791955.1 Oncorhynchus clarkii lewisi | reverse complement strand
TAAAATGTCTGCCCTACTAGATTATTGTGAAGTGGAAATGTCTAGGAGCAACAATGGCTCAATTGTGAAGTTGTAGGCCAAACAAGCTCTCAGAATGGGACCGCTGAGTGCTGAAGCGCGTAACGCTTCAAAATAGTCTGTCCTCAGTTGCAACACTCACTACCAAGTTCCAAACTGCCTCTGGAAGCAACGTCAGCACTAGAACAGTTTGTCGATAGCTTCATGAATTGGTTTTCAAAGGCCGAGCAGCTGTAAAGTGATATAAAGCTCGCCGCCATTGGACAGTGGAAATGCGTTCTCTGGAATGATGAATGACGCTTCACCATCTGGCAGTCCAACGGACTAATCTTATCACGTTTCAGGTAAGACCCAAATGCAGACTGTGTTGAAGTAACAATGTTTATTACAGCAACAGGGGCAGGTAAACAACAGGTCAAGGCAGGCAGGGCTCGATAATCTAGAGTAGAGGGGCAAGGTACAGGACGGCAGGCTGGCTCAGGGGCAGGTAGAGCGGTCAGGCAGGCTCAGGGGCAGGCAGAGCGGTCAGGCAGGCTCAGGGGCAGGCAAAGCGGTCAGGCAGGCTCAGGGGCAGGCAGTGCGGTCAGGCAGGCTCAGGGGCAGGCAGAGCGGTCAGGCAGGCTCAGGGGCAGGCAGAGCGGTCAGGCAGGCAGGCTCAGGGGCAGGCAGAGCGGTCAGGCAGGCGGGCTCAGGGGCAGGCAGAGCGGTCAGGCAGGCGGGCTCAGGGGCAGGCAGAGCGGTCAGGCTGGCGAGCTCAGGGGCAGGCAGAGCGGTCAGGCAGGCTCAGGGGCAGGCAGAGCGGTCAGGCAGGCTCAGGGGCAGGCAGAGCGGTCAGGCAGGCGGGCTCAGAGGCAGGCAGAGCGGTCAGTCAGGCAGGCTCAGTCAGGACAGGAAAGGGTCAATTCCAGGAGGGTGAGAAATAGATTGACTCGGGAACGCAGGTACACTTGACAAACAAGACGAACTGGCAACAGACAAACCGAGAATATAGGTTTAAGTACCCAGGGGATAATGGGGAAGATGGGCGACACCTGGAGGGGGGTGGAGACAAGCACAAGGACAGGTGAAACAGATCAGGGCGTGACAAATCTGGGTTTGGCGGATGCCAGGAGAATGCTACCTGCCTGAATGCATAGTGCCAACTAATGTTTGGTGGAGGAGGAATAATTGTCTGGGGTTGTTTTTCATGGTTCGGGCTAGGCCCCTTAGCTACAGTAAAGGGAAATCTTAACAGAATAAAATGACATTTTTGACAATTCTGTGCTTACACAGTTTTGGGAAGACCCTTTCCTTTTTCAGCATGACAAAGCCCCTGTGCACACAGTGAGGTCCATCCAGAAATGGTTTGTCGAGATTGGTGTGGAATAACTTGACTGGCCTGCACAGAGCCCTGACCTCAACCCCATTGAACACATTTGGGTTGAATTGGAACGCCGACTGCGAGCCAGGCCTAATTACCAAACATCAGTACCCGACCTCACTTATGCTCTTGTGGCTGAATGGAAGCAAGTCCCCGCAGCAATGTTCCAACATCTAGTGGAAAGCCTTCCCAGAAGAGTGAAGGCTGTTATAGCAGCAAAGGGGGGACCAACTCCTTATTGATGCCCCTGATTATAGAATGAAAGGTCAGACGAGCAGGTGTACACATATTTTTGGTAAAGTATTTTTATTTTGGGGTTTTGCATTATTTTGTATTGTTAGGTACTGTACTAGAAACATAAGCATTTCTCTGCACCTGTGATAACATCTGCAAAATATGTGTATGCGACCAATACAATCTCTCTCTCTCTCTCTCTCTCTCTCTCTCTCTATCTCTCTCTCTCTCTCTCTCTCTTTGTATCGTTCTCTCTTTATCTAGATATCTATTTATCTATCTCTTTCTCTCTTTGGCTAACATGATCCTCAAAGGCTTATCCAACCACACGCTCATGCAGCCACCGAGTCTTAGGGTCTGCCGTCAGTCTCTCTCTCACTCTGGGGGATCAAGTCTGGAAGTTTCCCTTTGCTCGCAGCACTAATTACCAGTCTTACAGTAGGAGGCCCCTCAAACTCCGTTTCTCTGAGGCCACCCACGGGCCAAGGGTCACTGTTTGCTTGGATTAGCCGGACTTTGATGGAAAATATAGGAGACATTAGCTCCAGTGACATCCCACATGACTTTTGCCCTGGGTGGGGTATGATTCATATCTCTTGTGGATGTAATCATGGTAATATATGATCAGCAGGATGAACTTCCTAATGGGTTATGAGGCTTTGGGGGTTGATTTGTGAGACGGAGTGGTGATGACATTCTGCTGTGCTGGATGTAGGAGGTCAGTTTCGATGGATGAATTGGCTTTCTCGGTCTCCTCTGGGAAATAATTAATTGAACATGGATAGAGTTCTTACTGTTGTGTTTGCCTGGTTAAGACCTATATATAACTTCATTCAATGTACAGTATATTGTTTATTGGCTATTGCTGTGTTACTATTGCTTATGTTGGAAAATTGGAAAAGGGGTACACAATGATAGCCAAATGAATGGTCTCAGCAATGAAATTACAATATATTCATGAGCTTTTGTTGAGAAAATACAAATTTGCTTGGGCTTTTTATTCAAATCTTGACACAGACTCTTAGCATGCAGTGGGTAAATTGGGACTTGTCAAGAAAAGCAAGCACAGCAATATCGATCGCATTTGTGCATTTGCATTAGTGTCCACACCGCATTGATATATATATATCAACTGCTGAATTCGCTTCTACCTCCAGACTTCTACCTCCTCTCTCTCTCTCTCTCTCTCTCTCTCTCTCTCTCTCTCTCTCTCTCTCTCTCTCTCTCTCTCTCTCGCTCTCTCTCTCTCTCTCCAAGCAGTTCTCCCTGGACTAATTCAAATTGAGAAACGTAGTAAATTTACTGAGCAAAGCAATGATGTTAGGGAAATTAAACCCTAAATTTAACTTGCCTTTTTTTCCCACTCTCAACTCAGAACAGAAGAGAAGTTTTCAGTCAGCTACATGTTGTCTACGAGGGGGGAATTTAATGCTAAGTGAATTTAGCTGCTGTAAAACTGTCGTCAGAATGTATACCCCAACTCTTCGCTCTTGTTGGCATTTTCCAGTATCGGCCCCTAAGTGCTGTAAATGATTGGTGGATGAGTATTACGTCAGCTGGAACATGGGAGTCAAAGGGAGTCATGGTGACTTCATAATCTGTACCACGTTGCTCTTTCCTTGTGAAAGATGTCCTCATCAATTCCCAGGGGTCTTAGAGAGAGGCTCTGAATGATATACAGTATGAGCCTAAAGATAGGCGACACGCCAACTTGCCTAGAAATACCTCACAGTATGCAAGCAAGAGCAGCTCAAAGTCAGGAAGAGAAGCAGTGACACCGATTGTTCAAGCTGAGAGACAGTCGTCTGGAGTACAGAGAAGCTTCAATGGACTATCATGGGTATTGGTTTAGCAAAATGCATTCCCTATTAAAGCGTGATGAGCAGGATATTATTTGGGGAAATGTCACATGGTACTTTTCTGATTTCCCAGAATACCTCAGTGGAATGGAGATGTTCGGTCCCCTAAGACCCGGTCTCTACATTTGAAATGTTGGTCAAATAGCAGACATTCTTATCCAGAGCAAACATTTTCATACTTTTTCAAATAAAATAAAATGGTATTTGTCACGCTACGTAAACAATAGGTGTACACTAACAGTAATATACTTATGAAGATGAAGATGAAGATGAAGATAAAACATTTATAAAATGGAAATAGTGACATGAGGAATAACTACACAGTGAATAACAATAAGCACTAAGAATAACATGGCTATTTAACCCACAACTCTGCCATTTAAGCACAATACTCTACCAACTGAGCCACACAGGACCATTCTCTCCACTCTCCTCACCCACCCGAAGACAGTAGAACAATCATGTCAGGTCTTCTGAGAAGACGGTGGCCTAGACAGACCAAAAATAATCCACTATTATCAATTACAATGTATCCAACTAATTCTGCACAGATAAGCACAGTGTGGATTATATTTGTTGCAAGGGAGAAATTTGTGAATTTGTGAAGATATTGGGGGGGGGGGGGGGACAATCAGTATATGGAGGGGGGGCTTTCAAAGCACAATTCTACAGAGTTTGACTTATTATGCCTCTTTTGAGGGTATATGGAGGTGTATCTGGAGGGGTATATGGAGGGCTATATGAAGGTTATCTGGAGAGCTATCTGGAGGGCTATATGGAGGGGTATCTGGAGGGGTATATGGGGTGCTATATGAAGATTATCTGGAGTGCTATCTGGAGGGCAATATGGAGGGGTACACAGAGGGGTACACAGAGGGCTATACAGAGGGCTATACGGGGGGTATCTGGAGGGGTATATGGAGGGCTACATGCAGGGGTACATGGAGGGCTATATAGAGGGGTTCCTGGAAGGGTACATGGAGGGCTGTATAAAAGGGTATCTGGAGGGCTCTATGGAGGGGTAAATGGAGGGATATATGGAGGGCTATATGGAGGGGTATATGGAGGGGTATATGGAGGAGTATATGGAGAGTATATGGAGAGTATATGGAGGAGTATATGGAGGAGTATATGAGGGCTTTATGGAGGGCTATATCTAGGAGTATATGGAGGGGTACATGGAGGAGTATATGGAGGAGTATATGGAGAAGTATATGGAGGAGTATATGGAGGGGTAAATGCAGGAGTATATGGAGGGGTATATGGAGGAGTATATGGAGGATTATATGGAGGAGTATATGGAGGGATGTATGGAGGGGTATATGGAGGAGTAAATGGAGGGGTATATGGGGGAGTATATGGAGGGATATATAGAAGGGTATTTGGAGGGGTACATGGAGGGTTACATGGAAGGGTACATGGAGGGGTTCCTGGACGGGTACATGGAGAGCTGTATAAAAGGGTTTCTGGAGAGGTACATGGAGGGGTACATGGACAGATATATAGAAGGGTATCTGGAGGGCTCTATGGAGGGGTAAATGGAGGGATATATGGAGGGCTATATGGAGGGGTATATGGAGGAGTATATGAGAGGTATCTGGATGGCTATATGGAGGGGTATACAGAGGGGAAGAGGATTGGCTATATGGAGGGCTATATGGAGGGCTATATGGCGGGGTATATGGAGGAGTATATGGAGAGTATATGGAGTAGTATATGAGGGCTTTATGGAGGGGTATAAGGAGGGGTATATCGAAGGCTGTATTAAAGGATAAATGGAGGAGCATATGGAGGGGTATTTGTAGGAGTATATGGAGGGGTATATGGAGTAGTATATGCAGGGCTATATGGAGGAGTATATGGAGGGGTATAGTGAGAAGTATATGAGAGGTATCTGGAGGAGTATATGGAGGAGTAAATGGTACATGGAGGGGTATATGAGGGAGTATATGGAGGAGTATATGGAGGAGTATATGGAGGGGTATATGAGAGGTATCTGGAGGGCTACATGGAGGGGTATATGGAGGGGTATATGGAGGAGTAAATGGAGAGTATTTGGAGGAATATATGGAGGAGTATATGAGGGTTATATGGAGGGCTATATGGAGGAGTAAATGGAGGGGTATATGGGGGAGTATATGGAGGAGTATATGGAGGAGTATATGGAGTGCTAAATAGAAGGGTATCTGGAGAGGTACATGGAGGGGTGCATGGAGGGCTTTATGGAGGGGTTCCTGGATGGGTACATGGAAAGCTGTTTGAAAGGGTATATGGAGGAGTATTGGAAGGGTATATGGAGGAGTATATGGAGGGCTATATCGAGGGCTTTTTAGAGGGGTATATGGAGGGGTTCCTGGATGGGTACATGGAAGGCTGTATAAATGGGTATATACGGAGGAGTATATGAGAGGTAGCTGGAGGGCTATATGGAGGGGTATACAGTAGGGTATAGGATTGGCTATATGGAGGGCTAAATGGAGGGTAAATGGGGGGTATATGGAGGGGTAAATGGAGGGCTATTTGGAGGGTAAATGAGGGGTATATAGAAGGGTATATGGAGGGCTATATAGAGGGCTGTATGGATGAGTATATGAGGGGTATATGGAAGAGTATATGAGGAGTATATGGAGGAGTATATGGAGGAGTATTTGGGAGGGATATATGGAGAAATGTTATGAGTGTATATGGAAGGGGTATATGGAGCGGTTTATGGATGGTTATATGGAGGAGTATATGCAGGGCTATAATGAGGGCTATATGGAGGGGTATTTGCAGGGCTATATGAAGGAGTATATGCAGGGCTATATGGAGGGCTATGTGGAGGGGTATATGGAGGGGTATATGGAGGAGTATATGGAGGGGTATACAGAGGAGTATATGGAGGGCTATATGGAGGGCTATATAGAGGGGTATATGGCGGAGTATATGAGGAGTATATGGAGGGAATATGGAGAGCTACATAGAAGGGAATCTGGAGGGGTCCATGGAGGGGTAAATGGAGGGGTATATGGAGGAGTATATGAGGGGTATATGGAGGGCTATATGGAGGGGTATATGGAGGAGTATATGAGGGGTATATGGAGGGGTATATTGAGGAGTATATGAGGGCTATATGGAGGAGTATATGGAGGGAAATTTGGAGGTGTATATGGAGGAGTATATGGAGGGCTATGTAGAGGGGTATATTGCAGAGTATATGAGAAGTATATGGAGGGGTATATGGAGGAGTTTGTTGAAGAGTATATGGAGGAGTATATGGAGGGGTAAATGGAAGAGTATGTGGAGGGGTTTATGGAGAAATATATGGAGGGGTATATGGAGGAGTATATGGAGTGGTATGTGGAGGGCTAAATGGAGAGGTATATGGAGGGGTATATAGAGGGGTTTATGGAGGGGGATATGGAGGGGTATATGGAGGACTATATGGAGGGGTATATGGAGGGCTATATGGAGGGGAATATGGAGTTGTATACGGAGGAGGGCTATATGGAGGGGTAAATGGAGGAGTATATGGAGGGGATTATGGAGGAGTATATGGAGGGCTATATGTAGGAGTATATGGAGGGGTACATGGAGGAGTATATGGAGGAGTATATGGAGAAGTATATGGAGGATTATATGGAGGGCTATATGGAGGGGTATAAGGAGGGGTATATGGAGGGATATATGGAGGAGCATATGGAGGGGTATTTGTAGGAGTATATGGAGGGGTATATGGAGTAGTATATGGAGGGCTATATGGAGGGCTAAATGGAGGGTAAATGGGGGGTATATGGAGGGGTATATGGAGGGCTATATGGAGGGTAAATGAGGGGTATATGGAAGGGTATATGGAGGGCTATATAGAGGGCTGTATGGATGAGTATATGAGGGGTATATGGAAGAGTATATGAGGAGTATATGGAGGAGTATATGGAGGAGTATATGGGAGGGATATATGGAGAAATGTTATGAGTGTATATGGAAGGGGTATATGGAGGGGTTTATGGAGGTTTATATGGAGGAGTATATGCAGGGCTATAATGAGGGCTATATGGAGGGGTATATGGAGGAGTTTATAGAGGGCTATATGGAGGGCTATGTGGAGGAGTACATGCAGGGCTATATGGAGGGCTATGTGGAGGGGTATATGGAGGGGTATATGGAGGAGTATATGGAGGGGTATACAGAGGAGTATATGGAGGGCTATATGGAGGACTATATAGAGGGGTATATGGCGGAGTATATGAGGAGTATATTGAGGGGTATATGGAGGGGTATAGTGATAAGTATATGGAGGAGTGTATGGAGGGATATATGAGGGGTATATCAAGGAGTATATGGAGGAGTATTTGGAGGGGTATATGGAGTGCTATATGTAGGGGTATATTGAGGGCTATATGGAGGGGAATATGGAGGGGTATATGGAGGGCTATATTTTGGGGTAAATGGAGGGCTATATGGAGGGCTATATGGAGGAGTATATGGAGGGCTATATGGAGGGCTATATGGAGGAGTATATGGAGGGGTATATGGAGGGCTATATGGAGGGTTATATGAGGGGTTTATGGAGGGGTATATGAGGGATATAGGGAAGGGTATATGAGGGGTATATGGAGCGGTATATGAGGGATATATGGAGGGGTATATGAAGGGTATATGGAGGTGTAAATGGACGGCTAATTAGATGGGTATATGGAGGAGTATTTGGAGGGGTATATGGAGGGGTATATGGAAGAGTATATAGAGGGCTATTTTGAGGGGTATATGGAGGGCTATTTGTAGGGGTATATGTAGGGGTATATATAGGGCTATATAGAGGGGTATATGCAGCAGTATATGGAGGGCTATATGGAGGAGTATATGGAGGGGTATATGGAGGAGTATAAGGAGGAGTTTATGGAGGGTTATATGGAGGAGTATATGGAGGGCTATATGGAGGGCTATATGGAGGAGTATATGGAGGAGTATATGGAGGTGTATATGGAGGGTAATATGGAGGGGCATATGGAGGGGTATATGGAGGAGTACATGGATGGCAATATGGGAGGGTATATGGAGGGGTATATGTAGGGGTATACGGAGGGGAAAACAGAAACTAATGCTGAGGGATGTATGGAGGAGGTATCTGGAGGAGTATATGGAGGGGTTTTTGAAGGGTATATGATTGGTATATGGAGAGCTATATGGAGAGCTATATGGAAGGGTATCTGGAGGTGCATTTGGAGGGGTATAATGAGTGGTTTTTGGAGCGGTATATGGAGGCCTATACAGAGGGGTATCTGGAGGGCTATATGGAGGGTTATATGAGGGGTATCGGAAGGGGTACATGGAGGGTCTATAAGGAGGGGTATACGGAGGGGTATACAGAGAGCTATACGGAGGGGTATACAGAGAGCTATACGGAGGGGTATACAGAGAGCTATATGGAGGGGTATACAGAGAGCTATACGGAGGGGTATACAGAGAGCTATACGGAGGGGTATACAGAGAGCTAAAAGGAGGGGTATACAGAGAGCTATATGGAGGGGTATACAGAGAGCTATACGGAGGGGTATACAGAGAGCTATACGGAGGGGTATACAATGGGGTATATGGAGGGCTATATGGAGGACTATCTGGAGTGCTTTGTGAAGGGATATATGGAGGGTTATTTGAGTGGTATTTCGAGGGGTATATGAGAGATATCTGGTGGGCTATATGTAAGGCTAAGCGGAGGGGTATCTGGAGGGATATTGTACCTTACATTTTTACATTTTTTTATAATCTAATCTCTGAACAACTTTCTCACAGTATTTTCAATATAGAGATATTTTCAGTGCTATTTTGGTTTGATTTTGTGGTATCAAATCAGAATTTGTTTTTCATTCTTCAAGAGAATATAAATTTACAGTTTAGTAATTTAGCAGACGCTCTTATCCAGAGTGACTTATAGTTATTCATCTTAAAATAGCCAGGTTGGACAACCACATATTACAGGCATAGTATGTACACTTTTCATCAAAGTAGCTATCAGCAAAGTCAGAGTGGGGGGTGGGGGGAGTCAAGTGCATGTTTTGGATCAGGTTTGTTTCTTATGGGGGGGGGGGTATTTTAGATACTCTTAGCAGTGGTAAGGTTTCAGGTGCTTTCGGAAGATGGGCAGGGACTATGCTTTCATAGCTTCCGGGAGAAGCTTTTTCCACCATTGGGGGGCCAAGTCAGAGAAGAGGCCTGGGCTAAGCGGGAGCTGGCCTCCCTTAGGGGTGGGAGGGACAAGAAACCAGAGCTGGCAGAACGGAGTCCTCGGTTTGGGGTGTAGGGTTTGAGCATAGCCTGAATGCAGGGAGGGGCACCATGGTCTTATAATGGATGAGAGCTTCGACTTGAAGCCAGTGGAGTGTGCAGAGGAGCTGGGTGAAATGGGAGAACTTCGGAAGGTTGAAAACCAGGCAGGCTGCAGCGTTCTGGATAAGTTTCAGGGGATTGATGGCATCATCGACAGTGTCACCAGCAAAGCACCCCCACACCATCACACCTCCCACTCCATGCTTCACAATGGGAACCACACATACGGAAATCCTCTATTCACCATCTCTGCATCTCAGAAAGACACGGAACCAAACATTTCACATTTGGACAGCTTTCCACCAGTCTAATGTCCATTGCTCGTGTTTCTTGGCCAAAGCAAGTCTCTTTTTCTTATTGGTGTCCTTTAGTAGTGGTTTCTTTGCAGCAATTTGACCATGAATGCCTGATTCACGCAGTTTCCTCTGAACAGTTGATATTGAGATGTGTCTGTTATTTGAGCTTTGTGAAGCATTTCTTGGGCTGCAATCTGAGGTGCAGATAACTCTAATGAACTCATCCTCTGCAGCAGAGGTAACTCTGGGGCTTCCTTTCCTGTGGCGGTCCTCATGAGAGCCAGTTTCATCACAGCGCTTGATGGTTTTTACGAATTGAAGAAACTTCCAAAGTTCTTGAAATTTTAGGGATCGACTGACTTTCATATCTTAAATCTCTACAGGATTGGTGGATCGGTGTTAGTCTAACTGCATTGTCTAATTTACAGTAGCAATTACAGTGAAATAATACCATGCTATTGATTGAGGGGAATGCACTTGAAAATGTATTAATAAATAGGCACATTTGGGCAGTCTTGATACAACATGTTGAACAGACATACAATGGTTCATTTGATCAGTCTAGAACTTTGCACATACGCTGCTGCCTTCTAGTGGCCAAAATCAAAATTGTGCCTGGGCTGGAATAATACATGATGGCCTTTCTCTTGCAAAATACAAAAAAACAAATGTTTTTTTCTTTGTATTATCTTTCACCAGATCTAATGTGTTATATTCTCTGGCATTAATTTCACATTGCCACAAACTTCAAAGTGTTTCCTTTCAAATGCTATCAAGAATATGCATATCCTTGCTTCAGGTCCTGAGCTTCAGGCAGTTAGATTTGGGTATGACATTTTAGGAGAAAATTGAAAAAAAAAGGGTGGATCCTTAAGATTAAAGTAATGATGGACTGTCGTTTCTCTTTGCTTATTTGAGATGTCCTTGTTTTAATATGGACTTGGTCTTTTACCAAATAGGGCCATCTTCTGTATACCACCCCTACCTTGTCAAAACACAACTGACTCAAACGCGTTAGGAAGGAAGGACATTCCACAAATTAACTTTTAACAAGGCACACCTGTTAATTGAAATGCATTCAAGGTGACTACCTCATGAAGCTGGTTGAGAGAATGCCGAGAGTATGCAAAGCTGTCATCAAGGCAAAGGGTTGCTACTTTGAAGATCCTGAAATATAAAATATTTTTTATTTTGTTTAACACTTTTTACTTTTTACTACATGATTCCATATGTGTTATTTCGTAGTTTTGAGGTCTTCAATATTGTTCTACAATGTAGAAAATCGTAAACATAAAAAAAACCTTGAATGAGTAGATGTAGCCAAACGTTTGACTGGTAGAGTTTTTTTATATAAACTTCAGCAAAGTTAACATGTGTAAATATTTGTATGAACATAACAAGATTCAACAACTGAGACATAAACTGAACAGGTTCCACAGACATGTGACTAACAGAAATTTAACAATGTGTCCCTGAACAAAGGAGGATTCAAAATCAAAAGTTTGTCCGTATCTGGTGTGGCCACCAGCTGAATTTAGTACTGTAGTGCATCTCCTCCTCATGGAAGGCACCAGATTTGCCCGTTCTTGCTGTGAGATGTTACCCCACTCTTCCATCAAGGCACTTGCAAGTTCCCGGACATTTCTGGGGGGAATGGCCTTAGCCCTCCCAACAGGTCCCAGACGTGCTCAATGGGATAGAGATCCGGGCTCTTCGCTGGCCATGGCAGAACACTGACATTCCTGTCTTGCAGGAAATCACGCACAGAACAAGCAGTATGGCTGGTGGTATTGTCATGCTGGAGGGTCATGTCAGGATGAGCCTGCAGGAAGGGTACCACATGAGGGAGGAGGATGTCTTCCCTGTAACACACAGCGTTGAGATTTCCTGTGATGACAACAAGCTCAGTCCGATGATGCTGTGACACACCGCCCCATACCATGACGGACCCTCCACCTCCAAATCGATCCCGCTCCAGAGTACAGGCCTTGGTGTAGCACTCATTCCTTCGACAATAAACGTGATTCCGACCATCACCCCTGGTGAGACAATACCATGACTCATCAGTGAAGAGCATTTTTTTGCCAGTCCTGTCTGATCCAGCGACGGTGGGTTTGTGCCCATAGGCAACATTGTTGCCGGTGATGTCTGGTGAGGACATCAGCCCTCAGTCCAGCCTCTCTCAGCCTATTGCGGACAGTCTGAGCACTGATGGAGGGATTGTGCGTTCCTGGTATAACTCGGGCAGTTGTTGTTGCCATCCTGTACCTGTCCCGCAGGTGTGATGTTCGAATGTACCAATCCTGTGTAGGTGTTGTTACACGTGGTCTGCCACTGCGAGGATGATCAGCTCTCCGTTTTGTCTCCCTGTAGCACTGTCTTAGGTATCTCACAGTACGGACACTGCAATTTATTGCCCTGGCCACATCTGCAGTCCTCATGCCTCCTTGCAGCATGCCTGGGTATCTTTCTTTTGTTTTTTTTCAGAGTCAGTAAAAAGGCCTCTTTAGTGTCCTAAGTTTTCATAACTGACCTGAACTGCCTACCGTCTGTAAGTTGTTAGTGTCTTACCGACCGTTCCACAGGTGCATGTTCATTAATTGCTTATGGTTCATTGAACAAGCATGGGAAACAGTGTTTAAACCCTTTATAATGAAGATCTGTTTAGTTATTTGGATTTTTACGAAACAAAATTGAAAGACAGGGTCCTAAAAAAGGGACGTTTCTTTTTTTGCTGAGTTTATGTTGGTATGCCTGTACAGTATGTACATACGTTCAGTATATATTTACAAAAATGTATATGGGGTATTGGAAATGATGCAGACAATTACATTGATGGAAGCTACAATCTATTTGCAATATTAAAGCTGATCTAACCTATGAAAATAATCAGTTGAGTCTCATCCAATATACAGTAACTACTATATATCATCCAATATAACTACTTCTGTACACACCTTTTTTATTCATATACTGTCCATAATGCCTACATGCATATTTACACTGAGTGTACAAACCACTAGGAACACCTTCCTAATAATTAGTTGCACCCTATTTTGCCCTCAGAACTGCCTCTATTTGTCAGGGTATGAACTCTACAAGGTGTCGAAAGCTTTCCACTGGGATGCTGGCCCATGTCAAGTTGGCTGGCTGTCCTTTGGGTGGTGGACCATTCTTGATACACACGAGAAACATTGAGCGTGAAAAACCCAGCATCGTTACAGATCTTGCCACATTCAAACGTGTGACTGGCAGCTACTACCATAGCCCATTCAAAGGCACTATTTTCTCTTGCCCAGTGCTTCATTTGTAAGTTGGGAGGAACATTGAGCCGAGAGGGGGTTTTTCAGAAGACTTCAGCAGAATCTATTTTAATACCTCACAAAAGATCGAAAGTATAGGCTACTTTGACACTGACAAACAGAGAATCTGAGCTCAATATAAATGACCTTGTCTTGAATCCATCAAAAGCCTAGGCCTAGGTGTGTGGAGACACACATATTGTAAAATATAAAGTGGAAATTATAGTCTTAAAAAAGCTTTCCAGTTTCCTTGACTCATCCAATGATGTGCAGCTCACTCACTGGCGATGGCTGATGCTCTCTCTCTCTCTCATGTTTCACTTTCTAAAGCAATGTTTTTTTATTCGTTTTATTATTTCACCTTTATTTAACCAGGTAGCCCAGTTGAGAACATGTTCTCATTTACAACTGCAACCTGGCCTAGATAAAGCAAGGCAGTGCGACACAAACAACAACACAGTTACACATGGAATTAACAAACGTACAGTCAATTGCACAATAGAAAACAAGCAATGTTCTTTGCTCAATAGCCATATTTGGTAGTTGATAACATATTTGGTATTTTTTTAAGCTTTTGATCCTATTTGGCTAAATTATAGGCCTACTCCTGGTGCAGTATTCTCAATTATTTAATTTATTTCTGAACAGACAGCAGTAATTCTATAGCTTTGGCAAATGTATTTCAATTCATAAGGTGTGCTGCAGCACCTCCATTCTCCTCCGCGCAACTATGATTCTATAAGGAACTAAATTATGAAGTACAACACTGGAGAGATGAGAGTTGCAGGCTCATGTCTATCAGAGCAGAGAGAGGGGGAGAGATCATAGAAAGTGAATCTCATTCTAGTTCTGAGAGAGATACAGCCACACTTCTCTCTCTCACCACAGCAACGGCCACAGGTTGGTTTATATAAGCTACAATGTTGCGCAAACCATATACCGTGGCTGATTCAACACTAATCAATTATTAGAATATCAGGCACGGTTTCATATGATGTTTCTTAGGGGGCAGGAGAATTACAGAGGGTGCTTACATTGGAAATCCTTTTTCATGTCATGGGAGGTACTGGATCCTGGCAAATGGCATTTGGAACTAAACAGTCCAAAACTGAGAGGTGCCGGATCTTGTTTTGGCAGGATCCGGGTCAAAGGTAGAACCGGTCTTGCACATTCACCCCCTGAATGGCAAACATTCAGAATCCATGTCTAAATTGTCTCAAAGCCTAAAAATCCATATTTAACCCATCTCCTCCCCTTCATCTACACTGATTGAAGAGGATTGAACATATGACATCAATAAGGGATCATAGCTTTCACCTGGATTTACCTATTCAGTCTATGTCATGGAAAGAGCAGGTAATCCTAATGTTTTGTACTGTATTTTCCAGACACTGATATTGCTTGTTCTGATATTTCTATATTTCTTTATTCCTTTATTTTTATTTTGGGGATTTGCGTGTATTGTTTTGTATTGTTAGGTATTACTGCACTGTTGGAGCTAGGAACATAAGCATTTCGCTGCATCAGTCATAACATCTGCAAATATGTGTATAGGACCAATAAAATTGGATTTGATTTGATTTGGACTTGTCGTGGACATTTCCTGTATTACCAAATCATGAGAGAGCAAACCACACACATGTCAGAGTTATCATAAAGTTCATCTTTAATTATATGAGCTTCACCATAGCCCTGTGACTATCAGATCAGTTCAGTGTCCATAAATGAATTCTCTGAGTGCTTACATAATGGCAACTGATATCCTTTATAGCAAAGACACACATAGCCAGACAGCATTGGCTATACATTATCATTCAGTTTGGTCTCCTAAACTATGTTCCTATATCGTTCTTGGTACCACTTAGAACCAAAATATTACCTCATCCAATGGCATATATAAATTGTCAGTTTCTAGATACTACCATAAAAAATACAACCCCTCCTGGACAAGCTTACAGAGAGAAGAGTGAGCCTCTAGGTCAAGATAAGTGCAACCTCAGAGGGAACATACAATGGGAAAAGTAGGGAGTGACTGGCACACAGACATTGTGGAGCCAAGAGATAATTGGTTCCCCCTCAATCATCCCTTCACATGGTTTAAAAGATACGTTTACATATGAAGACAAGCCTGACCTCTCCCCTCTCTGGGGCCCAAGAAATTTTCCCACATAAGCATACTTATGAAAATTGATAAAACATCTTATTTATCAATGTTACCTAAAGGATTCGGATTCTGCTACCACATTCCCCTCTCAGGGACATTGTTCCTTCTGGAGAATCAGAACATTAATTACATACTCAATATTTAAAAGAAAATAAAAATACCCTCAATGTCAAATACCTTAGCTTATGTAAGCTTTCTCCCTCCTGAAACTAAGTTTACAACCTTTATTCTACAAGACACAGAATAATCCATTTAAGGAAAATAATAACATAACATAAAAATGTTACCTAAATTACATGAGAACTAGTATCTCAACACAGACCTCATCACAACATATAGGACAGACATCCCTCTAAGTCCTCATGCTCAGAGATGTAGTCAGGAATAGAGAATAGGTCAGGGAAATCATTCATATTCCAAATCATAATTAACAACTATTTATCCAACCAAAATGTAGAATGACATACCTCAGTGATTCAAATTGGTCTTATCACTCAAAGTAAAAACCTCAATTTAACACACATCAATATTAGCAGATTTTACATTCATTCAGTATAATTATCCCATAATTCTACCATTAACTTTTTTAATCGTGATACAATATAATACAGATCAGTATCTCAATGCATTCTTAATCTAAATTACTATAATTTTACATGGTGTAGACCTCTACAATCAACCTGATACCACAAAAGTATAAAAAAAAATGTATTGGCACAGTTGACCAACCCCCCCTCTCAGGCACTGATTCTTCTGGCATCCTTTTCGTTCTTCTTCAGATAGCTTTACAGTTCAAAGTGGATGGCCCATGATAATGTTCCAATGTCAATGTCGCATCTTTACAACTCATTATGTCTTGTCCATTCGTCAACCAATATACCAGTATCACAAGAAAAGGTTAGAAAAGATATCTCTCCATGATCACTCCATGTGAACTGTCCTCTCACACTCCTGAGAGAAGCATGAAAGAAAAGCAGTCGATAGCTTATATCTGATACTGTACACCGATTTCTGGCTTGGTTCCTTTCTCTCGGTAGAAGTGGTTCAGAAGGGCTTTCTTCAACGCCTTTGTCACTTCTTCAGCCAGTTAGTGGGGGTTTTGAGGTACACACACTATTTGGTCCAATTATCTCTTCCATGCATTAAGATACCGTCTGATGTCACTTTTCATGAGAACCTCGAAAGAACAGATCAGAACAACAGTTTAGTTCAGTTCATTAACTACATGAGAAATTATTACTTTTACCAATTATTCTTAATACACATATCTTAACATATTACAAAGAGAATAACAACACATTCTATTGAAACTATTCTTTCAAATTGGTTTATACTCCCCATCTCACTGTTAACTCCATTGTAGAGCCAAGGATCAAGAAATTAGAACTATACCCCTCAGGAATAGAACAAAACAAACACAACAAACACAACAATACAATACCATACACTCCTTCACATATCACTCAAGGTATAAACTTCCATTCAAAACCTACAAAAAGCTGAATCCTCCCCCATTTTTTACACATATCTCTCCGTATGTGAGTAGTGTAAAAAACAAAACTACTACTGGAAAAAAATAAAACAAAAGAATTCAAATAACCTAATCAAATTATAATCACTGAAATGAAAAAACCCTACAAAGAAAAATGATTTAACCCATATGGTCATAGGAAAATAGACTTAAAGGTGCATAACCCTTAGTGGTCTAAATTACAAATATGGCCAAGAGCTATAAACTCAAACATATTTATCAATTACACAAATTATCTTGAAAGCAGTATTACAAATGACCATAAATGAATTATCCAAATGGCTTTCCAATGTGGGTGATCAAGCCACAAGAGGTCATAGGTCATACAAAAGGTCATAGGTCATACAAAACCCTTCAAATAAGTGGTTTTTACTATATTAGACAAATTGCAAACAATAGTCAATTAGTTCCTACATGTTGTATCCCAGGTTCCCAGAACATTCCTTTATCAAAATAATTAACGTGTTTAATTAAAACTCAGAAAATAAAAACAAATTAAAATTCCATTTGCGTGCATGCCGCTTTAAGATACCTTTGCACTAAAACAAATGGAAAACTCACCAAACCCAAAGGAAATAAAAAGCAAATCAAACATAGTATTTTAAAAACACCAACAAATAGTCATAACAAATGTTTTATGTGTGTGTATTTGCAAACCTTAAGATAAAACAAAAACTTCCAGGCCCTTTTCAATTTGGTCGTTTATGTCCTCAATCTCACTCCCTCTCCCCAAGATTATAGTCCCAGGAAACATTTCAAAGAGAGACATTGAAACACCCATTTTCCCAGAAAAACACAAAACACTTTGTTAGTATTCATTACACTACATCGATTCAGAAACTCAAAAGTGAACTATAAACCAAACCTAATGATAATTCCACTGTACCTCAAATCATTAATCATAAGTTTTAATCAACATCAATGTATATGTACTGTATGGTTAAGTAAAATGAACACATAAAATCAACAATAAACAGTAAACAAATAAACAAACCAATTTAATCAGCAATCTAATAATTTCAACCTGTTGATACAAATTTAGTAAAAACTATCCTGTTTTTTAACAAATCTAAAATCTTTCAAAAGTTAGCGCTGTCTCAAAAAAAAACAAAAAAACAATTCCACTCATATCCATAAAGTTTTCATTCCCCAAAGGTCAATACTGTTCAGCACATCCATTAATGATCCTCCTTCTGTCTGTACAGGGTCTGAAGTTCCAATGTATGCAGATGATAAAGTGATAATTTCATGCAAATAACAAACAAACTACACAAGAACTCACTACTATAATGGTTCAGATGACAAAATTGCTCAGAGACTCGTGTTTACATCTCAATAAAATAAAACACAATCAGCATGTTTCTCAAAAAACAACTGATGCCCCTGAGACCGATGTCTATGTATCAGGGGAAAAGCACAAATAACCAAATTCAACCTAGCTAATTTCCCAAAACATATGCAATTGTTTTGACTATAGAGGTAACCAAACTATAATTTAAATTAATGATACTCCCCCACTTAACATACTACCTTACTAGTTTGGCCCAAGCTTGCTTTTCAACATTAATACCCATTCAGTCTTCTGCCAACAGGCTCTCAAACTACTCAACCTGCAATCAACTTTAATGACCTGACATTGTTCCACATAATGGAAACAGATTATAATGTTAGACTACATGAACTTACCTGCTCAAATTCACTGGTGTTACCTAAACAATCAAACCAAGAATCAATAACCATCAGAATACATTATCACAATGTTTCCTTACTCATACCTACATCACTTTCAGCTCAACATATTTATTTTTTCCCAGTGGGCAAGAATATAACCCCTCTCATTTCAACATTTTTCCTTACCTCTATCGTAAGCTTTAAAACCAAACTTTATAACTTCCTCTTCTCTTTCCTCTTCACACTTATGAAATGTCCAAGACTTTAAAAATAACACACGCAGCGCCAAAATTATAACATGTGTCAGTCAATCTATAAGAATGAAAACATTTTCGGTGGGCACCTCTCTATCGCCATTATCTCTCCTCTATTATTTAGAATTTCTTTAATTTAGGCAACTTTCTCCTCTATTGAATCAGTCATTTAAATACGATTCATTTCTCAATACATTATTCCAGCAGATAATTTAGTGAACAGACATCGTCTTGCATCAAAATTTGCTTCGTTATTATTTTTAAATGAATGAATTAGCCTATCAATTTAACCTAAACAATTTATTAAAAAGTTAAATGTATCCCTTCTATCAATTTGAACCAAACAAGCTATTAAAACGTTCAGTTTATATCTTATACAAACACTGGCGACCATAACTTTCCAGGCAAAACATACAAATAGTTTAATTACAATCAAAAACTCAGATCTTAGTTAGCGCATTGACTGGGAACCGAACCCAGGCCTCCAGCTTGGAAGGCAGCTATGCTCATCACTATACCACCAACGCTATGTAAATGACTAAGATTCTCCGCAAATAAACCCACTTTACAATTGTCTGTATTTGTAAAATCAAGACGCGTCACTATCGGCAATTCCCAGAAAAATAATAGCCCTAGTTTAAGGGCAGTTTTATTTCAAATGTTGTACCCAGAAGGAGATAATCAATATGTGTTTTATAGTTACATCGTTAGGGTAAGATAACCAAAAGTGGACAAAGAAAAACCCTCATCTTTATCAAATTATCCATTAAAGATACCAATTCAAAACCTACGTACGTCTACGAATGGGTGGTTTAAATTGTATCTAATTATATTCTCAGCATTACTATCAAATCTCTAGTAATTGATTATACACACATGCAATTTATCATAATTTCAAATATTCACAGAATCCATATTAAACGTAAGAAAATGTTAGGTACTCACACAGAACTTTAAGGATCAACCCACACAGGATTGGTCAGATGTTCACACAGAACATCAGAACATACTTGAAAGGTTACTCACACAGAGTCAACCTACCCCGCTCACACAGAACGGTCAGACAAATCTTACCTAGTGATCCCATAACAAATTACTCACACAGAGTAACCCAGGGCATACCTGACTAGCACATTTAAAATAATTGGAATTCACCACTTCTGAGGGTCACTTAGACAATCACACAGACACACAGAATGAGGTCCTTCTTCCAATAGGGCTTCACCAAGTACCATGTTTCACACAGAACACACAGTCCCCTGGCCCCTTACCCCCACAGACCGCATCAATCCCCACTGTGATCAATTCAGTGTCAGGACAGCTCTTGGTCACGCGCAACCGGACAGTGGTTCACAAACTCTCAGATTACTCTCCTCTGACTCGGCCCTGTTTACGCTTCCAAGGTGCTGTCCTTACAAAGGAATTCACACTCAGAGAATACGTAACAGAGGCATATTAAAAAACTTCACATCAAGTGTGTGGTTCGCTCACCTCTTTCTTTAAAAAAAACTCAGTTCGAGATGTGGTATCCACTCGGCTTGCTTGCACTCAGATCAAAGGTTGGTCCATCTGCTTCGTTCCCGAAGTGTGGTTTCCCTAAGATCCCAAGTGCACGATGTATTTACCAAGATCGTCAGGAACGGTCACCGAGTGAAGATTCACATCCCATCCTCGTCGCCAAATGTCGTGGAAATTTCCTGTATTACCAAATCATGAGAGAGCAAACCACACACAAGTCAGAGTTATCATAAAGTCCATCCTTAATTATATGAGCTTCACCATAGCCCTGTGACTCTCAGATCAATTCAGTGTCCATTAATTAATTATCTGAGAGTGCTTACATAATGGCAACTGAGATCCTTTATAGCAAAGACACACATAGCCAGACAGCATTGGCTGTAAATTATCATTCAGTTTGGTCTCCTAAACTAAGTTCTTATCTCGTTCTTGGTACCACTTAGAACCAAAACATTACCTCAGACAATGGCATATATCAATTATCAGTTTCTAGATACTCCCATAAAAAATACAACCCCTCCTGAACAAGCTTACAGAGAGAAGAGTAAGCCTCTAGGTCAAGATAAAGGCAACCTCAGAGGGAACATGGGGCCCAAGTAACTTTTCCCACCTAAGCATACTCATGAAATTGATAAAACATCTTATTTATCAATGTTACCTAAAGGATTCTGATTCTGCTACGACAGACACATTATTTTATTTGTGGCCAAAGCATAAATTGGAGAAAAAGCATACAATTTTTATGACCGGTATATGCACATACAATTCTTGTCAGGGATCCCTCTGGAACTTTCATTGCGCACACTTGGCCCCTATTCACACTGCTTGTATTTGTATATATGTGCCCTTTGTTCACCATGGAGCTGTCGATTATTGTTACAATGTCCGTTGGTACGTGTGAGTACCTGTGCTGTGTGTTTTGGGCTTTCGTGCCCTTGTGGATTGCTGACATGATTACGGGTCTCGTCCTGTGTGTTAATCATTGTGTGTGTGTGTATTTATTCAAGGTACTCCTCGCTCTTTTGTTTGGGTTTCAACCCTGTGTTTTTGTTACTTGTTTGTTTGTTTTTTGTCCCTGTGTCCTTACACAGCACGCCGTTACACGCCGTTACACACCGTTACATACAAGCACTGGACAGTTACATTAAAGGTCGACTCTGGACAAAAAAATACTAAAACAACGGCTTTAAACTATATAAACATCATCAGCACCATCATACCAGGTCATTTAATGCATAACAACAATAACAAAAACTGATGAATAAGATATTTGACTTTCTTACCGATCTCCACAGCTTTCATCCAAAAACATATCCTGTGAAATGACATCAACACACACTGGAGGAGTTACGGGCTTGCTAAAGTGGCTAGCTTAGCTAACAAACTAGCTACTTCACATCAACACATACTGGAGGAGTTACTGGCTTGCTAAAGAGGCTAGCTTAGCTAATGAACTAGCTATGTCACATCAACACATACTGAAGGAGTTACTGGCTAGCTAAAGTGGCTAGCTTAGCTAATGAACTAGCTACATCACATCAACACATACTGGAGGAGTTAGTGGCTAGCTAAAGTGGCTAGCTTAGCTAATGACCTACAGTAGCTATGTTGGTTGAGGTGCAGATGACCAGAATGACACATCGATGAACCACCAAAGGCACACCCCATTTCCGTTTGAAAATTGGAGTTGGACCGTTTCTCGTAGCCAAACCTGACCATTAATGCGAATTTCCTGCAATTCTATACATTTTGCCATTGCTTCTGACGTGTTCTTATGCTATCAGGCGGCCCCCCGAACCTCCAGGGTGCCCCAACCCCAAAAATAATACTCAACCTGTTCTGAAAATTGTGTCAACTCCGCCTATGATTTCTTGTAATACATTTTGAGATAGTTAGGATGAATATAGGCTAGTCAGTGATTACAGGCAAAAAATGTACAAGAACAGCTTTACCATGGAAACCTTCTGTAAGTTCATCATAAATTAATGCTGGACCTCTGATCTCACTCTCTCTCTCCCCCTGTCATGCAGAACATCTTTTGTCTTTCTTTTCCCTAAGAATCAGCTTATTCCTTTCTTTTCGGAGATCAGTCCTCCCTTTCATTTTGACTCTTTTTTTCCCCGAGCATCCTCACGCAGGGGAACGCTTCAGGTTACATAGCCCTATTTCACCAGAGAAAGGAAAGGGTCTGATCAGCACTGGAGCACACAGACAATAAGCTATTAGCCCTGATATTATGCTAAGAATCCAGGGAGAGGAAGGGGAGGATGAGGAGGGGCGGTGGAAGTGTGTCGGGGTCGTAGGGCACAGTAAGAGAAAGACTGGCAGGCCGGGAGGGAGGAAGGAAGGAAGATTGAAAAAGAGGAGGAGAGAAAGGAAAAGAGAGAGAATAGGAGGTGTATGGGTGGAAGGGAAAGTGAGAGAGCGAGAAGGGGGCAGGCAGCAGGAGAGAGCAGGTGGGGGGGATTGAAAGGGAGAGATGGAGAGAGAGCGAGAAAGGAAAACAGAGGAAAAGATTGATGGAAATCTGGGGAGTTTCATTAAGGCAGATGTGGCGGCGTGCAGTTATCACGAGGAGCAGACTATCACCATCGCCTCATCTCACTCTCAGTCAACTTAATGCATAGATGGGAGAAAGCCCTTCTCCCGAGTGGGGGTGTGGAGTCACCAATGCAGAACTGCATTAGCCAGGGAGGTGGGCCAAGGAATAACAAACATGTGATGTGTATTCACAGCCAGCATCGAGTGAGAGCTACCTAGGTGGTGGGCCCTAAGCCTGTTTACTGTGCTCTTAAACCACACTAGTTGGGCTTAGCTGACTGTGTCTTCATATTTCATTCTGGAGTGGATGTGTTATATTTTATTAAATGCACATCATGATGAAAACATAAAAACTGTATGCCACATGCCACACAACTTAATCCTGTAAATATACAAAGAGCATAATTAATCCAAGAGCAGGGAAGCTTTTTCAAATCAAATAATATCAATCTGTATTTATATAGCACATTTTCTGTGCAAACTAATGCGCTTTACACTACAGAAAGAACCGAAACGGAAAGAAACAAGAAGAGGGATACAAAAGTGCCACTTAATAGGTAGGTATAGGTCTACAACAAATAACAGAACCAAAAATACATGTAGTATGACTAAAAACAGAACATAAAATGCATTGCGTCAAGTCAAGCCTCAATGTCATAAAGCAATGACCAAATAAGATTTATATTTAGAAAATATAGGCCAACACTGCTTTGGCAATGATTGCAATTGTCGTCGTTGATCCCAAAAACAGAAACTTGTATGTTCTACCTAACACATCCTTCCAGGTTTTGTCCAGTTGTTGTGCCATATTGTCTTTGCTCAAGTAAGGGGGCATCTGAATAGTCCCTGAACAGAGTGGCATCCTGTCACTAAAATCATTCCAGTAGGGTCATCCTTTGTGACTTCCCAGGGTCTATAAGGGCGGCAGCGTAGCCTAGTGGTTAGAGCGTTGGACTAGTAACCGGAAGGTTGCGAGTTCAAACCCCCGAGCTGACAAGGTACAAATCTGTCGTTCTGCCCCTGAACAGGCAGTTAACCCACTGTTCCCAGGCCGTCATTGAAAATAAGAATTTGTTCTTAACTGACTTGCCTGGTTAAATAAAGGTAAAAATAAAAAAAAAAAAAAATAAAAAATAAACCAGACTCTCATTGGCTGGTATTTGTTGTGAAAGCCTCAGTGTGTCAACAATCCGTTGATTCTGTACCGACCACAGCCTGATTTTATTGGACACCTTTATTGTTGCTGTGAGCTGGGCTGCCATGCAGAGAGGTGACATCCTTTCTGGATGTTACATTCAAATGATGGGACCCTCTCCCAGGGCCTCATGGGTAATGTGTCCTCATGCCCTCTCTTTCCCAGACTACACCACCGAGTGAGAAACTGTTAGAGGCCTATTAATCATGCCGTAAACACATAGAAATCACTGCAGATCTTTACGCCGCGAGCGATGCCCCACTGCGCTTCCCTCGATAGGGCAGCAGTGCTTGCATTGCCATGGTGACACAGCAAAAAGGCTAGCGTGACACTGCTATGCAGCCATCAAATCCGATGGAAAGATTGTAATTTTTGCTCATTGTGAAATTAATATATTTAATGTCAGGCTGTGCAATTTCCCCCTGCTGTGGAGACAGAATTGTGATGAGTGCAAGGCTATAGTACATTTTAGTACAATTGCATGAAAGAAAGCTCATTGTCGTGCTTTCCTGTTCTGGTCCAACCGCCCTCTTGTGTTTTAGCTGGGAGACACAGTTCCGGATTTATACAAATCCTCAAAAGATGTCCCCTCTGTTGCAGTGTACGGCATCACCCGTCCTCCCCTGCCAGCACTCTGGGCTCTGTGCGCTTGCCATACTCCAAATGTAGATGTGGGAGGGGGGGGGGGGGGGGGGGGGGGGGGGACGTGTGAGTTTAGGCATAGGGGATTGGTTTCAATTTAATGCAGCAACATGAAAGAATCAATTTCAAGTACCGGGGTCCCTGTGGCCACCTGTTCACGCTTGCCGAGGGATTGAGTGAGAGATGGAGGGAGAGAATAAAAGAAGAGGGGGGGTGTAGGAGAGAAATGCAGAAGAGAAACCGAGACGGAGAGACAAAGAAACAGACAGAGAGGATGGGCAGAGGCATGTTAGAGAGAGAGAGAGAGAGAGGGATAGAGAGAGAGACAGTGAGCATGTTTACATGCACACTAATAATTTGATATTAAACTGATTTATGGCAAAATGCCAAGTATGGAAATACTAATGTAAAGATGCTGCTTATCTTAACTTAATCGGCGTAAGGTTAAACTTTGAAGTAGGCATAAGCCGATAAAAACACCTGGTTTTCTGAGTAATCGTTTATATGTTTAGGACATGTAAACTGCTTAATTGGAGTTCCAGCGGAGTATTTCATCTGTGTATGTGCCAGCACCGGTATCGCAAGCCTCCTTATGCACGAATGAAGTGAGTTTGGAAAAACTGAAAGTATGCATCTTAGAAATTGTTTTCACATACAAACTCTATATGTTCGTACTCAGAATCAAAAAGGTTTTGCAAAAATAACATGGTCACTGTGGTAGAATGTTTATTTTGATTGGCGCTTTTCTGCATTTATCCCACCAGTAGCCTGATTTCAGATGTGTCCATGTAAACAGGATTATTAGGGAATCGTTCTTCTTGCAAAACATGTAAACGTTTTAATCAAACTATTATATTAATCTGACTATCCACAATAATCGTATTATTGTGTGCATGTAACTTTGCTCACTGACAGAGACGGAGCGAGTGTGTGTAATTAAGGCAGTTTACTAATGGGGCTTTTGTTGTTAAGGAACCCCTCAGGCTTCCCTTTCAAATGGGGACGAAGGAAGAGACCGGAGAACATGACAGTTGGCAATGAATCTTAAACACTGTTTGTTCCCTCGTGGGCCAGCCAAATAAATAAGTGGGGCCCCCTTATATCTGACGAGATATCAAAATCAAAAAAATATTCCCGATTTTATTCAGACAATAATGACCTCAGGCACTTTCCGCTGGTTAAAGACGCACTTTTATATCTGCAGGCTTTGTGTTTCAAGTTCTGAAACGAATTCTCATACCCACAGGTAATGATGTTGCCAGGTAGTGTCAAACGTGCTACGAGTCAAAACTACTGAACTCAAATCTCTCTGGCTGGTGGTGGAAGGAGAAAGAGATTGGCTTTTAGCCAGCAATTAGCATTACGACTGCATGCTGCTAGTGTGGCAAGGGTTCTGTATGGCTCAATCACAGACAATATACTCAGGAAAAATAAAGGCCAAATACCAAACAGACCCTCCAGCTTAAAACAGATTTAGACATTACAATGATAAGGAAATGCTCCTCCTACCGGCAAAAAGTCCGGAAATGATTTCTCAACTGTGGATTGACATGAGAAATGGCATACATGATTCAGATTGATTCCATCCCTACATATGCATTAGATATGTCACAGAGGGAAGTCTTGGTATTCTCCTGTGGTGAGACATCCACAGCCATATCAGCATGCAGCATAATTGATTCCCGTGAAGTCTCCAAGCCAATCAGCTCCCATTGTGGCTCAGTGGTGGGGCACGCCCAAAGCGTCAATACACCGAGATTACACGATGAGTGTGTGCTTCCGACTCATTAGCCCTCATCGGTAGAGACGCTGACATTTCACTGTGTGTGTGTGTGTGTGTGTGTGTGTGTGTGTGTGTGTGTGAGAGAGAGAGCGAGAGAGAGAGACTAGTCTTATTCATGTTTTATTAACCCTCTTCTCACAGTGTTGCTACACTGTGGGCGTTGCTCCCAGGTTACCAAAGCACACTGTCATTGGAGGTTTTCAGCTGCTACAATAGCAGCTTATCTTGGAAGAAGCAGGAGTCACTTTATCAAGGGTTCCCGGGTGTGAGTAGTGGGTCGAAATGTAGAAAAACAACTAGAACCCTCTACAGGTTGTTGCGTTGACTGAAATGGGAGTGTGTATCAGTAGCGACCAACAACCATCAAAAAAGGACGCATCTAGTGTATCAGGTCACATAGACGAGTGATAAAGCTTGTCCATGTGAGGCTTTAA
Organism: Oncorhynchus clarkii lewisi; assembly: GCF_045791955.1. Taxonomy (NCBI): domain Eukaryota; kingdom Metazoa; phylum Chordata; class Actinopteri; order Salmoniformes; family Salmonidae; genus Oncorhynchus; species Oncorhynchus clarkii. The sequence continues at coordinate 24,837,131 of NC_092160.1, read as the reverse complement.
AAGGGTCCGAACAAAATCAAATTGTTTAGTATTTATTATTTGTAGAGGGAACCTGTAAATCCTGTTCATGCTTATCTCATCTCCTTCTGAACCGCTGATCTAAGCAACCCAGGTAGGATCAACAGGTGACATGTGAAAACTACTATACATTCCTTTTCCCAATCAGTAGAAATTATAGAAATCAACACCTTAGTCAACACAGTTACATCGTCATGCAAAACTATGGAATGTGTAACGTTTTGGGCGACCCGACCAAATTCACAAAGAATTGTGTGTAATCGATCTGTCATTCCCATTGAAAGCAAGTCCAAGAAGCAGTAGATTTAATCTATGTGCGCTATTTCTAAGCTTCCTGATCTTAAATTCGATTTTGTACATCAGCTTCAAACAGCTGAAAATACTATACTTTTGGTTACGGAAAATACATTTCACAGCGGTTAGGATGGTACAATGATTCTCTACACTATACTTGCTGGTTTAGTCACATTAACTGAAATTAGGCAAACTAATGGAATTTTAGCAACCAGGAAATGGTGCAGCAATTTCTGCATAATGCATCTTTAAGTAAAGTGCAGTGCACTAATGGGACTTCGCAGTGTGTTTGAATCATGGCCTAGGCCTCAGTCCCCTCATGTACACTCCTCTGTGCTGCTTTCTGCTGTCTCAGTTCTGCGTAACCACAGCTGCCGGAGCAGCCTATTGTTTGCTTGCTTTGCAATGCAAACGACGGATAAAAAAACCTCTTGCTTTCTCTGCCAGACGAGTGTAATACAGTGAGAACAGAGTGTTTACAAATGATATGATCTGCAAATGGAGCGTTGGCCGCAGCTCTTAAGACCAGCGCAGACTGGAAATGGAATCCTGGAGAAGCGTCCTCCCTTCGTCTATGGCTTGAATAAAGATCATAACCCTTCTCTCTCTACCCCCTCTCACACACTCACTCGTTCTCTCTGTTTTTCCATTTTCATCTCTCCTTTACTTTTCATTCTCCCTGCTCCCCCATCTTCTTTTAATCTCTATCTTTCTCTATCCCCCTCGTTCTCCCTCGAATATCTGTCTCTCCAATCCACTGCCTCACTTTCTCTTGTTCTTTCTCTCCTCCCCCCTTTTTTGCTCTTGTCTAAAATTGAGAACAGAGCAGCTGGTAATTGAAGATCATTGTCTCTCCTTAGGCCCTTAGGATTTGCAATGCCTTTTGTGAGAGCTCATCGTTGCTAGTGTTCACAGCTATCTAGACAATTTCAGACCCTCTTTTTTTGTTTGCTTCTTTCTCATAAACTCCACAAGCCTTTTCGAAATTGGATTTTCATTTAGCAGGGGGGGCACACATTGTGTTTATGCTGCCTCCCCATCTATTTTCTCTTTTCTTTCCTCTCGCTTTTGCTCTATCTCTGTCCCTGAATTGTCCTTTTCAGTCTACCCAGAAAACATTCCTATTTCATGTGATGGCTCTGAAATCACTCCACAGGTTCAATTCCAAAGTCATTCAGCATGCAGGTTTTTGATTTTAACCCTTAAGAGCTTAAGCCGTTTTTAAACCCGGGGCTGAGGGGGGGGGGGGGGGGGGGGTTGTAATAAGCTATAGTGCCTTCGGAAAGAAACGCCTTGACTTTTTCCACGTTTGGTTACATTACAGCCTAATTCTGAAAATGTGCAAACAATCCTCATCATCTACACACACTACGCAATAACGACAAAGCGAAGACAGTTTTTTAAAACATTTTTGCAAATGTATTGTAAATAAAAACAGAAATACCTGATTTAGTAGATACGTTTTCAGACACTTTGCTATGAGACTAGAAATTGAGCTCAGGTGCATGCTGTTACCTTTGGTCATCCTTGAGATGTTTCTACAGCTTGATTGGAGTCCACCAGTGGTAAATTCTATTGATTGGACATGATTTGGAAAGGCACACACCTGTCTGTATAAGGTTCCACAGTGGACAGTGCATGTCATCAAACATCAAGCCATGAGGTCAATGGAATTGTTTGTAGAGCTCAGAGACAGGATTGTGTTGAGGCGCAGATCTGGGGAAGGGTACAAAATGGATTCTGAAGCTTTGAAGGTCCCCAAGAATACCGTGTCCTCCATCATTCTTAAATGGAATAAGTTTGAAACCACCAAAACTCTTCCTAGAGCTGGCTGCCCGGCCAAACTGAACAATGGGGCTTGGCCAGGGAGGTGATTAAGAACCCTATAGTCACTCTGACAGAGCTTTAGATTTCCTCTGTGGAGATGGGAGAACCTTCCAGAAGGACAACCATCTCTGCAGCACTCCACCAATCAATCCTTTATGTTTTAGTGGCCAGACGGAAGCCACTCCTCAGTGAAAGGCATATGACAACCCGCTTGGAGTTTGCAAAAGGCACGTAAAGACTCTCAGACCATGAGATGAAACCAAGATTTAAATATTTGGCCTGAATGCCAAGCGTCACGTCTGGAGGAAACCTGGCACCATCTGTACGGTGAAGCATGGTGGTGGCAGTATCATGCTGTGGGGATGTTTTTCTGTGACAGGGACTGGGAGACTAGTCAGGATCGAGGCAAAGATGAAAGTACAGAGAGATCCTTGATGAAAACCTGCTCCAGAGCGCTCAGAACCTTAGACTGGGGCAAAGGTTCATCTTTCAACAGGACAACAACTCAAAGCACACAGCCAAGACAAGGCAGCAGTGGCTTCGGGAAAAGTCTCTAAATGTCCTTCAGTGGCCCAATCAGAGCCCGGACTTGAACCTGATCAAACATCTCTGTAGATACCTGAAAATAGCTGTGCAGCTACGCTCCCCATTCAACCTGACAAAGCTTGAGAGGATCTGCAGAGAAGAATGGGAGAAACTACCCAAATACAGTTGTGCCACGCTTGTAGTGTCATACCCAAGAAGACTCGAGGCTGTAATCACTGCCAAAGGTGTTTCAACAAAGTACTGAGTAAAGGATCTGAATACTTATATTTTTGTTATACTTAATGTTATATTTTTTTGAAATGCAAACATTTTAAAAAACCTGTTTTTGCTTTGTCATTATGGGGTATTGTGTGAAACAATTTAATAAATTTTAGAATATGGCTGTAACATAACTAAATGTGGAAAAGTCAAGGGGTCTGAATACTTTCCGAATGCAATGTATATGGAATTTTTTGAATATTTTTTTTAAGAAGGTCATAACAAGGATCATTTTGCTATTTGATTTTGATTTTCAAGGCCCCTTGAAGTGTCAAAAAAATATTTACAAAAAGTATTTTATAATAAAATATTTTGGGCCATACAGTACGCATAGAATAACAGACTCAGTTCATGGAACAACAGTTAGTCCCCTCCAAAAAATATCTAAAGAGAGTTTGTTCTTAAGTGTCTGTCCTACATTTGAGAGATATGAGAAAGATCCAATTTGTATTTTTAAATGCTTTTTATACATGTGTTGAACCCCTTATTTTTGGCCCTAACCAATCTCCATATATACTGTACTTCCATAATTTCTTCAACTGGTACAAGAGGACCTTCAGATGACTCTTGTAAGGCCGGTGGGTGTCCTACAGCAAAACAACCGTGTTTGTGAGAGTCTCACCTTTCCACAGGGGGTCATAATAGTTTGTAGGCCAAACATTTAGAACGCTACAGATGATTTTGTGAGATGACCAATTTCCAGGATATCTCGTGGTCTGACAAACACTGCTCCAGCTCTGTCACCTTTCACGGCAGATGTGGAAGTGTCACATACTGTAGGCGGATGCAGTGGATTGAGACGCATCCAAAATGCTAAATTATCTCCAGCTTAAATTGACAGATTTTAGGATTTCTTCATTATGCTCATTATTTTCCACGGGGTGCAAACATCAACCTTAGGGGGGTTAAAGAGTTTTAAAAAAGTGCCAAAAAGCATGTGATACTTAACTTGAAATGGTTTCTTTTGAAGTACAGAGTCAGATTTGATATGTAGTAAAGTTGTAATTTCTACAGTTGATACGTATTACTTTAGTAAAGGATTTGTTACTGCATACTAATAAATTGTATTATTATTTTTATTACATAAATCATTGCTAGCTATGCAACACAATGCAAAGGTGTTAATGCAATGCTGTTTCTAGTAGGCCTGATTACAGGTAGGCTATAAGAGTAACCTTATATAAAGTGGTGCCAGGTAATACTCTCATGACATGTTACTAAAACTCCCAAAAGCTCTTATGAGAACATAGTGGCTACTTATTAATGTTGGATCCTGCCTGTGTATAAGAAGTGTGTGTGTGTGTGTGTGTGTGTGTGTGTGTGTGTGTGTGTGTGTGTGTGTGTGTGTGTGTGTGTGTGTGTGTGTGTGTGTGTGTGTGTGTGTGTGTGTGTGTGCGTGTGTGCGTGTGTGCGTGTCTATATATGGATAATAAAACAAACCTCTATAACAACAGAATGCCTTGGAAATGGCATGACTCAGCGAACCAAGCATTGAGAAATTAGCTTGTTTTTATCCTTCACTGTTATTGATCACCTGACTTCCTTATACATTTCCACATAATAGGCAGCAGTGACTTAATTACTCAAAAGAGAGCAAGGGTAATTACATGTCACTTTAACACTTTGTTTTATTGCCTACAAGCATGAGCAGTACCAAGTGAATCTAATGCTGGATTTAAAGTAAAGAGAGAGGGTGGGAGGGAGAATCAAGAGACAATACTGATATTAAATGGATGTGCCACAGAAGGAAACTTTGAGAAGGAATTATCATGTGAGGTCAAACTGAGGGTTGTGACGACACTGTAGTAAAGACACTAACCAGCACGTTGCAAAATACCAACAGTGAATACTTCCTTTTACAGTTATAAATAATTATTTCAACCTTAAGCTTATACTTATCAAATCATTATCTTGTAAGATGTGTTTATGTATATACAGGTATTTTCCCCCCTTTTTAATGTGAATTAATTTACCATTGACTAAACTTGATGCAATATACCACAAATCACTGCCCTATAAAACGTAACCTATTCCATTTGCTCATAATAGTCTTGGGTATTTTGTGGAAGACTGCAGACAAAGCAACACATCGGTGAAGTGAGAATACGCATGAGGCCGCAAACTCGCTAATTGAGTTTCCTTCAGCCCTATCTTGATAATGGCTCATCAGAATCAGAATCTCGTGTTAATACGGGGAAATAAGTTAATCGACTGATAACCCCTTGGAGGATGGCTGCCGCGGGATAGGATGCCCTGCATCAGTGCTTACATCGCTTCTATGAAAGCTTTGGCGAACGCTTCAGCCATCGCATGGTGACTTGCCCATTGGCACAACGAGCGTGCATATTGATCTTTACGCTCGCTAATGTGTCATTGTAATAATGTGACGATGAACACTAATTACTGAATGAAACATGCACATTTTATACAACATGAAGGACACTGCTTATAAGCATTTATTTTGGCAGTTTGATTAGAAGCCAATTATGCATAGTCAGGCAATGAAAATAAATACTGTTAAAATCCTAGTTATTTCTAGTTTCAGTCTGCACCCTTAGTTCAGCTGTAGGCCTACTCAGAAGTGTTATTTTCTGTTCTTTGTGGATTGTATCACATACTCTCTTTTTCTTTCACAGGGATGGATGGATAGACTTAATTGCCAGTGATACATTTCTGCAGTATGTGAAAACCGAATTTCTGGGGCAAGACCAAGAAGAATCAGGTTTAAGAAAGACCCACTCCATATTCAAAAACTCATTTCATCGTCAATTCCCTCTTTTTTCCCCTCTTTCCTCCATACCACAGAGAGGGCTAGGGGCTGTGAATTTCGGAAGCGTAACCGTTGCATTTTGCCTGACCTGACAGGCTTTTCTGGTGCACTTTTGACAACCCTTCCATTTAGCCGTCTCAGAAGAGAAGGAGAAGCTTTGGCATTTTGCTCAGCTGTCATTTCTGCCAAAGTGGACGAAAGTTTGAAAGGAGCTCAACCTGGGCAGGGTATATTGACTGGGAGAAAAGGGATAGGGAGAACATATCCTTGGTGTAAAGACATGGATTCCTAATTTCAACAGCAATACCTTTGTGTACATTCTTTGTTTGCATCACACAATGGGAGCTTTGTGGAAACAAAATGGCTTAAACAATATCATTGCACCCACACGGGTAACATAATCCTGTAGATCAAATTAGTATTCTTAACTTAATGTATTGTGTTATCATGCAGCAACAATTACAACATTGTATTTTACAGGAATTATACAATCTTGCCAAGGGAATTAAATTAGACAAGGAAAACATCTTTCAGGTGGAAGTGAAATAGTATTCAATTTGATCTTTTGACAGTATGATGTGCAAGGAAATGGTCATTTCAAAGGCCTTTTCCCCTTGAGTCTTCCTATAAGAAACTGTGAGAATGTGAGCTATAACAATGGCAGGAATGTTATTCTAATTTAATGTGTGGCAAAAAGTGTGGCATTCTTGCAGAGTATTGGTGTGTAATTTAGCTGTGTACCAAAATATTTTCTAAAGAGGTTGTTGGCAGCTCTTACAGGTTGTGATTGTCAAATGAGTGGCAGCTTTTGACACTTTGCAATTCGTCTTCCTGTCAACATCATTAGTCTTTAGAACGCTAGCAACGTTTCTTTATTGTTCTGAAATGAGACCTAAATGCATACCTTCAATGTCAAGCCTCAGATCAACTAGCGGTTTAATCTGGCCCTATTATACGAAAGTGAAGTGCTTCCAAAGTGGGAAACACAATCCAACATCATCTATCAATGTCTTTCACATATTTTACACTGTTGTTTTGATATTTTTTTATTCTCAGGAACTGATAGGGACACTCTGTCCCCCTTTCTTTTTTTGCGGAAACACACATTTATGTTGAATGTTCTCCCACCCCCCTCGTTACCTCCATTATCAGCCCCATTACATTATACTCTCTGAGGACCAGGGAATGTGAGGAGTGGACTAGGTGGGGGGGGGGGGGGGGTCACCTGCTGGCAGGTGCATTGCAGGGGCCTGGGGGACACCCCTTCTTATCTAATGGCTGATCTCCTAATGAGTCATCGAGCCATCCATCTCCTCTCGTTCAGAGTGTAGGTTCCTTTGTGTTCCTGGGCCTAATTACATCGCACCCGCTTAGCGGTGAACAAGTCTCTCGCTTTAGATGGGTAAGTGATCTAGGAGAAAGTGTCTGCTTAGCTTGAGCCGGTCTGGGTCTAGTTTCTCAGATGGCTCGCAATGGATGCCCTTGTTGAATCTAATACACTGGACAGCATTGTTCCAGTCAAGGAGAGAAGGGCACGTTTGATCCATCTAGGCTCCAAATCCGAAAAGGGACACCGCATTCCTGGCGTCCTTGTCTTAGACAGCCTTAGACTCGGAGGATGAACCTAGAAACATGTTTTTAGTTTGAAATGGGTTCATTATGAGTACCATGTGGTGGAGGCGATGGACCTGGAACAATGGCTTCTCACAGAACTTATTTTTCTCCTTTACTTAGAGTAAGAACATAGCCTTTGATAACGTCTCAAATGGTACCTGATAGGATACGCTCTGAGAACATTCTAGCCTGGCCAGAAATGAAGACCGAAAATGAAAAAACAACCACCACCACATCAATCAGTTCTTTCAGTATAGTGTTTTTCACACAAATATCAGTGGCTGAGAAAAACAAAGCACAGCGCTAAGGCTTCACCCCTTGTTTTCTTTGCTGACGAAACAGTAGGAAGGAAGTGCCTTGAGTGGTCTCTGCAACACCATGCTCAAGACAAACTATGTTTTAATGAGTTCTGTTGGCTTGTTTTGTTCATGGTGTAGTCTGTATGCAGTTGCAAACTGTGCTCATAGGCTTCAGTAACACATGCGGACAGATACCGAAATGAACGCATTTTGCGACATACCCATGGCACTACATATGGAACACTGGCTAGAGGTTTTCACTCCTTATCTTTCCGAAATTATTCCGTTTTTAGTTCCCAGTGTCTCGTGTCTCTCCTGGCACTGTACCTTACCATTAATTCACCCTGTTCTTTCTTTTCACTAAGTCACGTTGTTGAGCATGAAACAGCTGGAGGAAGTCTTTGATAGAGCTCAGAAAATGTGTTCAATTCAGCAAACACATCAATACTTATCTACACTATCCACCTGTGCTAGTCCTTTATATACTCATAAAGACAATAATTTGTGTAAAAAGTCTTACCAGTTGTATTGTCTGAGTGCATTTTATTCAGGAGGTGGGTCCCTTGGCCTGGAAGTAAATGCTGGCCCAATTTGTAGAGCATGATCACAGAGATCGAAAGACGGCACACTTATCTTTGCCGTTGATCGCTTCTGTGACAGCATGGGCAGCGCTATGGAGGGCTATCTCCACTTTAATGTACTACAGTTTCCCTTCTATTTCTATGAGTATATGGATTGTTCGTAAACTAACTCGTAAAAAGGTACATGACGCCTACCAGGTGCATACAGCCTACTGAGCTGGAGTGATTAACTGCTACCTGCAGTGCTGGACCGGTGGCTCAGGAGTATTATTCATTTGGCCGATCCTTCCTGCTGACCTGAATGCAAATTTGTGATCTCTCCTTAAATTAACCCATATGAAGTCCTAAGCAGTTGACTACTTTTAAATGATGAAAGCCTTCAATAGCGTGGACCAGGCTAAAACAGTCTTTGTGTTTAGTGTATCTATCCTTCTCTATGGCTAGGTTTCCAAGCAATAGTATTAACCCTCAAATCCTCTCTTTCACCTCGGGCAATACAGTGCATTCATAAAGTATTCAGACCCTTTGACTTTTTCCACATTTTGTTATGTTACAGCCTTAATTCTAAAATTGATTAAATAGGCCTCCCGGGTGGCGCAGTGGTCTAAGGCACTACATCACAGCTAGGCCAATTGTGCGTCGCTTCATGGACCCCCCGGTCACAGCCGGCTGCGACAGAGCCTGGGCTCGAACCCAGAGTCTCTGGTGGCACAGCTAGCACTGTGATGCAGTGCCTTAGACCACTGCGCCCAGGCTCTGTCGCAGCCGGCCGTGACCGGGAGGCCCATGGGACGACGCACAATTGGCCTAGCTTCGTCCGGGTTAGGGAGGGTTTGGCTAGTAGGGATATCCTTGTCTCATCGCACACTAGCGACTCCTGTGGCAGGCCAGGCGCAGTGCACGCTGACCAGGTCGCTAGGTGTACAGTGTTTCCTCCAACACATTGGTGCGGCTGGCTTCCGGGTTGGATGCGCTCTGTGTTAAGAAGCAGTGCGGCTTGGTTGGGTTGTGTTTCGGAGGAAGCATGGCTCTCGACTTTCGTCTCTCCCGAGCCCGTACGGGAGTTGTAGTGATGAGACAAGATAGTAACTACTAACAATTGGATACCACGAAATTGGGGAGAAAAAGGTGGTACATTTATTTTTTTATAATAATAATAAATGAAATTGATTAAATTCAAATAATTCCTCAGCAATCTACACAAAACACCCCATAATGATGAAGCAAAAACAGGTTTTAAAAATGTATTACATTTAAAAAACATAAATACCTTATTTACATAGTTATTCAGACCCTTTGCTATGAGACTCGAAATTGAGCTCAGGTGCATCCTGTTTCCTTTGATCATCCTTCAGATGTTTCTACAACTTGATTGGATTCCACCTGTGGTAAATTCAATTGATGGGACATGATTTGGAAAGGCACACACCTTTCTATTTAAGGTCCTACAGTTGACAGTGCACTTCAGAGCAAAAACCAAGCCATGAGGACAAAGGAATTGTCCATAGAAATCAGAGACATTATTGTGTTGAGGCACAGAATTGGGGAAGGGAACAAACTAAATTCTGCACCATTGATGGTCCCCAAGAATACAGTGGCCTCCATCATTCTTAATAAATGGAGGAAGTTTGGAACCACCAAGACTCTTCCTAGAGCTGGTCGCCCGGGCCAAACTGAATAATCGGGAGAGAAAGTTCTTGGTAAGGGAGGTGACCAAGAACCCGATGCTCACTCTGACAGAGCTCTAGAGTTCCTCTGTGGGGATGGGAGAACCTTCCAGAAGGACAACCCTCTCTGCAATACTCCACCAATCAGGCCTTTATTGTAGAGCAGGTTTGATCATTCCAAACAATGCCGTCAGGGGTAAGCCAAATAAAAATGTCTTTTTTTTTTTTTTTTAACACACAAAAAACTGTACATTTCAAACAGAACATTTATATTTTCCAATGGGGCTATACTCACTTTGGGTGAGTTTTTTTTCTCGCCTGAGTAGCCTCGATTCATTGTCAAAAATAATATTAAACCATCTAATGTTCGGCGAAACACAATGCCAAAAACTTGTAGCCTCGTCAAATAATTAACATCCAATCACATGAACCGTTACTCTCTCGTGGGAAACCTTCCCTCTTGTTCAGACATTTAGAAACGGAACATGACAATTTGAACAATAAGCCACTGGAGTTTTTTGAGTGAGAATAAAGACGACTTTCGAGTAGTAAGACATGTATAAAAGCAACAGATGCCATTAATAAGAAGGTGCTAGAAGCGTCTTATGGTGAGCTACCGAGTGGCTAGGACAGGCAAGCCCCATACTATTGTGGATGCCTTAATTCTTCCTGCTGCCACGAATATGGCTGGGACAATGCTAGGGGAAAAGGCCCCAAAAACATTTTTGATGAACAAATAAGGTTTTATATGTAAGAAGGCTAAATAAAGAGAACAATTCTTGATTATTATTTTATTATTATTTGTGTCCTGGTTCTACAGGAGCACTTTGTCACTTACCATGAGCCAGGTTGTGACAAAAACTCATTATTTTGTTTAATAAATGTATTGTATACTCTCAAAACAACATTTGAGAATGTGCTGACCCTGGTGCTGAGGGGGTAGCTGGAGGTTGCGGACTATAAAACCTTTGGGTAGAGGACTATAAAACGTTTGGGAACCACTGTTGTAGAGTGACCAGACTGAAGCCACACCTCAGTAAAAGGCACATGACAGCCCACTTGGAGTTTGCCAAAAAGGCACCTAAATACTATCAGACAATGAGAAACAAGATTCTCTGGTCTGATGAAACCAAGATTGAACTCTTTGGCCTGAATGGCAAGCGTCATGTCTGGAGGAAACCTGGCCCCATCAGACATCTCTGGAGAGACCTGAAAATAGCTGTGCAGCGACACTCCCCATCCAACCTGACAGAGCTTGAGAGGATCTGCAGAGAAGAATGTGAGGAACTCCCCAAATACAGGTGTGACAAGCTTGTAGCGTCATACCCAAGAAGACTTTTGGCTGTAATCACTGCCAAAGGTGCTTCAACAGAGTGCTGAGTAAAGGGTCTGAATACATAGGTAAATGTGATAATTTTTATATAGTTTTATTAATTAGCAACATTTTTTAAAAATCTGCTTTTTCTTTGTTGTAATGGAGTATTGTGTGTAGATTGATGAGGGAAAAAAAACGATTTAATCAATTTTAGAATAAGGCTGTAAACTAATAAAATGTGGAGAAAGTGAATACTTTCATAAGAGATAAATAACTCCCTAAGATAATTTGCAACCACATGATAATCAAAGGTAAATCCCTAGATGAATAAATTAAAGTAGAGGCAGAAGCATAAACACAGTCCTCCAGGGACCTACAGAGTCTTGCAGGGACCAACACAGTCCTCTAGCCCTCCAGGGACCAACACAGCCCTCCAGGGACCAACAAAGCCCTCCAGGGACCAACACAGTCCTCCAGTCCTCCATGGACCAACAAAGCTCTCCAGGGACCAACACAGCCCTCCAGCTCTCCAGGGACCAACAAAGCTCTCCAGGGACCAGATTTATTATTTCCTCACCCCATGGCCTTTTATGTTTCCCACTAACATGTGTTCACTACACACACACCCACACACCTCCGATTACTGCCTCCCTCTTTTCTTCCTAGTGTTAGATGGCCAGGAGATTCCCTAGTCCCCTACAGGGTAAATGAATAATTCATCAGTCTAAAGTAGGGGAATTATACAGCATTATGCCATGGTGTGTCCACTCTAATGGCATATGGCCTTTTTTAATGCCTTGACCAGTCTGTGAGTGCATCTTCTACCTTCACCCCCCCAAAGTGGTTCTAAACCTGCCGGTGCCCCCGAGCGGGCCATATGCTAGATTTATGACGCACATTTATTTCTGCACTGCACAGCACAAAGCAGAGAAGGGCTGCGGCTGGGCTACAGTAAGTCTCCCAAACAAGCAGTCCAACATGAACCACTACAGGGGGAGAGGAAGGAGTGGTATGTACAAGGCCCCTCAGGGTGGTGACTTAGCATATTATGTCCTGGGGAGGGCCCCTAGGTGAGGAAGGAGAGAGAAACCTGGCAGTGGTGGCACCTCTATTGATATTGCTGTCTCTGTTCGGCTCTACAGTGGTCTATATAGAAGTCTATGTCTCTGTTCGGCTCTACAGTGGTCTATATAGAAGTCTATGTCTCTGTTCGGGTCTACAGTGGTCTCCACAGACGCCTATGTCTCTGTTCGGCTCTACAGTGGTCTCCACAGACGCCTATGTCTCTGTTTGGCCCTACAGTGGTCTCCACAGACGCCTATGTCTCTGTTCCGCTCTACAGTGGTCTCCACAGATGCCTATGTCTCTGTTCGGCTCTACAGTGGTCTATATAGAAGTCTATGTCTCTGTTCGGCTCTCAGTGCTCTCCACAGACGCCTATGTCTCTGTTCGGCTCTACAGTGGTCTATATAGAAGTCTATGTCTCTGTTCGGCTCTACAGTGGTCTCCACAGACACCTATGTCTCTGTTCGGCTCTACAGTAGTCTATATAGAAGTCTATGTCTCTGTTCGGCTCTACAGTGGTTTCCACAGACGTCTATGTCTCTGTTCGGCTCTACAGTGGTCTCCATAGACGCCTATGTCTCTGTTCGGCTCTACAGTGGTCTCCACAGACGTCTATGTCTCTGTTCGGCTCTACAGTGGTCTCCACAGACGTCTATGTCTCTGTTCGGCTCTACAGTGGTCTCCACATATGCCTATGTCTCTGTTCGGCTCTACAGTGGTCTCCACAGATGCCTATGTCTCTGTTCGGCTCTACAGTGGTCTCCACAGACGCCTATGTCTCTGTTCGGCCCTACAGTGGTCTCCACAGACGCCTATGTCTCTGTTCCGCTCTACAGTGGTCTCCACAGATGCCTATGTCTCTGTTCGGCTCTACAGTGGTCTATATAGAAGTCTATGTCTCAGTTCGGCTCTACAGTGGTCTCCACAGACGTCTATGTCTCTGTTCGGCTCTACAGTGGTCTCCATAGACGCCTATGTCTCTGTTTGGCTCTACAGTGGTCTCCATAGACGCCTATTTCTCTGTTCGGCCCTACAGTGGTCTATATAGACAAGACAACAATAAGGTAAATCGCATCCACAATCAGGTAATGTATGTGCACAATCAGGAAGTTTTCCCATGACTCCAACACAAGTACAGCATTGTCAACACAGAAGCAAGAGAAGCAATTAAACATATTTACCACATTCTTGTGATTTAGCAGACGCTCTTATCCAGTGCAACTTACAGTAGTGAGTGCATACATGTTCATACTGGTCCCCTGAGGGAATCGAACCCCACAACCTCGACCTTGCAAGTGCCATGCCAAAAGAGCTACACAGGACTACACACAGATGAAGCACCCTATCCCATACATAGTACACTACTTATTTTTTATAATTCTTTAAAAGAAAATGTAACCCCTTATTTCTCCCCAATTTCATGGTATCCAATTGGTAGTAGTTACAGTCTTGTCTCATCACTGCAACTCCCGTACAGACTTGGGAGAGGCGAAGGTCGGGGCCATGCGTCCCCCTGAAACACAACCCAACCAAGCTGCACTGCTTCTTGACACAATGCTTCTGTACACTACTTCTTACTAGAGCCTTATGATGCCTGGTCAAAAGTAGTGCACTATATAGGGAATAGGATGCCATTTGCATCCCATCATGGGACTCTGGGTGGCTATGATCTTAATAAATTGTCAGCGCGTGGCATTTTGTAATTGAGTTTGTACCTTGTTTAACAATGACCAGTTCGATTGTTAGGCAGGAGTGAAGCAATCCATCCACCTGAGGTGTGAAATGAGCCAAGTGTCTCGCCCATGAATACGTTACCTAAGGAGCACACTCCCCTGAAATGTGTCTGTTATTAGGAAATGGGACGGACAGAGCTGTGAGGGATGCTTTACCTTTACCCCACTTCATAAAGCCTTCGTAAGGCTGTCATAAACATAACCTGATGCCTGCCGTAACCGTTTACGACAGCATTCATTACAAATTCATCTACGACACCACCTTGACGTGTGGTGATTTAAGTTTCACTATCCAAACAAGTGGGATGTGACAAGCTTGCAACCTCTGTGGACGGTGTAATATTTGCTATTTACCGACTCAAGCTGAAAACATTGGCAATGACATGGAATGTTTTTCAGTCTACAAGTTCAGCCTGAACTCACAAAGCAAACCTTTCTTACCTTTACCCCTCTCTGTTCTGTGGTCCACTGTTATCAGGCAGTTGTGATAGAGGCATCAGCCTGTAGCAGTGACATGGTCCCCCTGCTGAAGGCTGACAGCAGGTGAGACAGGGGCCGAGACAGGTGACACTGGCCCTGGTGACAGAGCATCCTGCCGAGTGACACATAGCCCCACAGGGTGACGTGTCCTTATGCCTATGGATACAGCGCCACCGTGGGTCACGGTAGGTGTCACAGGGACGCTCGCAGGAGAGGCCCAAAGCAGGGGAGGTGACAGCCAAACCCTGTTAGCCTCCAGACGGTGGAGGTGGCTGGGTGACACCGACTTGTTGACACTGACCGGGTGACACCTAGCTGACGTTATAGCTTGTTGTAAAGACATGCATACTGTATCCTCACACCAGGGAGACACAGACTGCAGCTCTGTCTCAAGTGGTCTTCTGGTACAAATCAGGGATGTAGTGGAGCATTTACTTACCTTTTTATTTGGTTAATTAGTGTTTACTCACCTATTAATGTAGTTAATTAGAGCTTACTCGCCTTTACATTTAGTTAATTAGCGTTTACTCATCTTTTAATTAGTTAATTATTGTTTACTCACCTTTTTATTTCGTTAATTAGTGTTTACTCATCTTTTAATTTAGTTCATTAGCGTTTGCCCACTTATTATTGCTCTCCTAGGGTTGACCAAAACTCAGAACTCTTATATTCTTGATCTGACTCAGTTCTAATCACAGCTGCCTCTTTGGGAATGAGTGGAATCATGAACACTGGTTTGTTCCTTATGTTCGCCTGCGCCCCCCAGTGGGTGATCATCTTATTTTGATCGCCCACTGGATCGAAATTAATAGTTTACCGTTACATCACTGGTACCAGTGCAGGTCACTTATATTTCAAGAGGCACAGCATGGTGCTTGATGTTCCTGTGTGTGTGTGTGTGTCTTTAAATATTGGTCATAGAATAGAGGCTCAAGTACCACATAAAAAGTATTCAGCCTATTCAGACAGTCTTCCTCTCTCTCTGTATCTCTCTCTCTCTCTGTATCTCAGTCTCTGTATCTCTGTCTCTGTATCTCTCTCTCACTCTCTTTCTCATCCCTCTCTCCATCCCTCTCTCTCACTCTCTCTACATCCCTCTCTCTCCATCCCTCTCTCTCGCTCTCTCTCTCCATCCATATCTCTCTCTTTCTCTCTCTCTCGCTCTCTCTTTCTCATCCCTCTCTCCATCCCTCTCTCTCACTCTCTCTCTCCATCCATATCTCTCGCTCTCTCTCTCATCCATATCTCTCGCTCTCTCTCTCCATCCATATCTCTCGCTCTCTCTACATGCATCTCTCTCTCTCTCTCTCTCTCTCTCTCTCTCGCTCTCTCTCTCTCTCTCGCTCTCTCTCTACATGCTCTCTCTCTCTCTCTCTCTCTCTCTCTCTCTCTCTCTCTCTCTCTCTCTCTCTCTACATGCATCTCTCTCTCTCTCCCTCTCTCTGAATCTGTATGTATGGAGAGGTTTATCAGCAGAAGACATGCAACATCTAAATCTTTTTTGGGGGAGATTTCCAATACAATGCGGCGCTTGAGATAGCAAGCCTTAATTCTCCCAGGATTGCGCTGTCTGGCAGCAATCACAGGGAAGCTGGACTGGAAAACGAACTTGTTAAAAGCCTCAACCATCACTCACCCAACCTGGACAAATCCATCTAAATACCGCTGGCACGCTGAAAATGGGAAAACACAGAGAAAATGGCAGAGAAGTTGCATCTCACCCCTTCTCTATTCTTTCTCTCTCTCCACATATCTATCTATGTCTGTCTGTCTCTGTTTCATGTTCACATGACAGTATAGTCATAGACAAAAATCCTGTACAAATGTTTACTTCTGTACCAGGAAATGCTACAACAAAGGTTTGTGAACAATGGAAATGACCGACAACAAAATACTGTGAAACATAGAAGGATGCCTCAATCACACAAAACCAGGGAGCAACCGCATGACCCTGTGAATCTCCAACACCGTGTTAAGGTCTGTCTTCAGTCTATTCAGTATGCCTAGCCTCCAGACAGCCCCCGCCCAGCTCCTCGTCGCCAGCCCAGGGACGCGCTGGGAAAGGTGGACCTCTTCCAAGTTCATCGCCACCCTAATCCTCCATTCTTCCTCTGAATGGGCATTATCCTACATGTTTGGCAGAAGGACGTAATTGTATTCAGACAATCCATGAGCCTCTCCAATACTGTCATTAAGTTATGCCCCCGGTTTTTAAGACTTAAACTGCGGCCCTCGGGGCACGGCTGGTCAGGGATGATGAGGCTCGTCATGGGGAAAGAAATGCCTGTGGCTGCCCAAAAATACAAGGGCCATTGTGCCATTGTGTTGTGGATGGAGTACCGGGTTGTTTGGTAATTTAATTGTTGCCCTTACAGTGTTGCAAACCATCAATTGCTGCAGTTACTTTGTGGAGAATTGTTATCTTTTTATTTTTTATTTAAACAATGTTTCTAATTATTTTGAAGCATTGTTCTCTTGTTTTGTTTTATCTTAGGCTTGCTCTTTGTAGGAAATGATCAATTACCTATGGTATCGACTCAGTGTTCTTATGGCTAAGGATTCATCTCAACTTGACAAAATGTAAAACAACCAATAACAGAAAAATCATGTAGCATTTTAAGTTCCAGGCAAATTGAAAAAGTTCTAAGATTCAATCTCTCAGGTATCATTTTGCAGAA
Source organism: Oncorhynchus clarkii lewisi (assembly GCF_045791955.1). Taxonomy (NCBI): domain Eukaryota; kingdom Metazoa; phylum Chordata; class Actinopteri; order Salmoniformes; family Salmonidae; genus Oncorhynchus; species Oncorhynchus clarkii. The sequence goes on along the minus strand of NC_092160.1, from coordinate 24,819,986 downwards.
GTTTTTATGAATATACACTGAGTTTAAAGAACGTGAATAATGTAATAGAAGATGAGAGACTTTGTGGAGAAAAACTTGGTATTGTATCAAAATAGAATCTCTTAGGCAAGTTGAGATAGGAGGAACCAAGTGCTTTGTTAATGCATGCCATCAGATAATAACTTTCTCCTTTTGTTTTTGCAACGAGTAGGAAGAGATGAAACAGTGCAAATGGGTATAAATCATAACAGCCTTTCTCCCTTCAGTGTTGGCATCTGCCCACAAGATGAAATCCTTTTATCACAATTTAGGGGCTACCGGCGCAGTTATGAGAATTATAGCTGCTCTTCATGTAGATGCCCCATTACTCAAAACAAGTGGGACGGCCATCTTTTATACACTGAGGAGAAATTGCATATTGATTGCAAGGGATGGTGTGTGTGTGTTGGTGTGTGTGTGCATGCTTAGTTAGTGCATGTAGCTGATTTTGATGACGAGCCAAGGAAAGTAGGATAGAATGCCCCTCCCTCCCTCCTCAGTGGATGGGTAAAGGCGGATGAAAGGGAGGAGGGAGTGGAGAAGATGGAGGGGTATGGAGGAACTTTCCACACTAATCTATTTACTTCGCAATTTGTGTTTTCAGAGTGAGGCCATTCATTCTGGTTAAGGTGACACTTCCCTCACCGGCAGTGGCTCTAGATGAACAGCTCCAGGGTTGACTGGGAAGGGAGGGGTGCATTTAGTGTGTGTGTGTGTGTGTGTGTGTGTGTGTGTGTGTGTGTGTGTGTCTGCACATCAGGTGGAGTGGGAGTGAGTTCAACCATAATCATTTAGCAGAGAGAGCCATTAGTGAAGACTACAGACTGTCAAACAACAAAGGGCGTCTACCACAGAATGATCCCACCACTCTAGAGATTCATATATTCATATAGCTCTGAGTTACAACGCAATGATTTAGTACCTCCTCTTTCCCCATGCTTTTGAATGCATCGCTAACTAAAATATAAAATGAAAGTTAGAATTCTCAATGTGTATGTGATATGTATACAGAGTATAAGGCTCGGACTGGACTGTTATTGGCCTGAACTTTGCTCAAACTGGCTGTCCCAAAAGAACCACTTTTGGTAGAACTATTTTGGGTTCCATGTAGAACCATGTGTAACTCTTCCATCACACCAACAGCTTCATTGCATTTTGGTACACCAGAAGTGCATTAATTTCCAATGGAACACTGCAGTAGCAGTTTATTTTGTGTTATGAATATGTTGAATTTATCGAACGTATGCATCAAACTGTATGCGTAGATGGCTTGCCAGAAATGGTAGCAGAAGGTGAAACTTTTGTTGCACACATATTCAGATGATGCTGCGTACCATTTTGCTCAATGATGCTGTCGGTGTGATCGAAGCGTAACGGGTTCTACATGGAACTCAAAAGGGATCTAACTGGAACCAAAAAGGGTTCTTCAAAGGGTTCTCCTATGGTGACAGCCGAAAAAAATCCCTTTTAGATTCTAGATAGCAACTTTTTTTCTAAGAGAGTACAGACATAAAGGAATCCTAATTGGTTACACTGGTGGCTTGAGCTAAAGAAGGAAGAGGTGAAAAGCGGGCCACACAGTAGCAAGTTTGGTTTAAGTGGGGGGTACTCATAAAATTGAAAACTTCTACTCTCTCTGACAGGCTTAACCATGATATGAGGGGACGTGTTATCTGTCGAGAATTCATAAATCTTTGAGATCAGATGAAATTGAAGCTGGTGAAAGCTCAGAGGGAGATTGACACATCTGAGTTGCTCTGGGGGTGTACGGTCGCAAACGGCATATTAATGAGCTGCCATGCATGTGTTTGTTCCAATGGGAAAATGCATGCATGTGTTTTTGCGTACATACGTATTTGTGTGTGTCAAATCTAATCAAATCAAATGTTATTTATCACGAGGTGAATACAACTGGTGTAGAATTTACAGTGAAATGCTTGCTGACAAACCTTTCCCAAAAAGTTAAAAAAATATATGTAAAAAAGGTTATAGTAAGTAACACGAGAGGAATAAAATAAAATACAGAAGAATGGAGCTATACACAGGGAGTACCAGAGCAATGTGCAGAAATATGAGGTATTTCAGGTTGAAATGTACTTGAAGGCAGGATAAAGGTGACTAGGCATCAGGATAGATCATAATAAGGTATTTCAGGTAGATATGTACATGAAGGCAGGGTGAAGTGACTAGGCATATATGTGTATATACAGTCTAGTGAATAATGTGTAGGGTCAGTGCAAGATATAGTCAGTGCAGATAGTTTGGGTACAATGAATTGACTATTTGGCTTTAGCAGTCTTTTTGGCTTGGTGGTAAAAGCTGTTTCAGAGCCTGTTGGTCCTGTGTGTGTGTGTGTGTGTGTGTGTGTGTGTGTGTGTGTGTGTGTGTGTGTGTGTGTGTGTGTGTGTGCAAAACTGTGCTCCATAAAAATTATGCACAGATGAAGTGAGAGATTTAAGAGCCGAGTCAAACCCCTCTCTGACTTTAAATGAGATTGCCCTGGTCGTTTCGATCCTAATTCATTCTGTTTACCTCTGTGTTGTCTGTGCATACGGAGATACATTCCAAACTCCATCACCCTCTCAACTCTGTTGTCTCCATATCATGCCTCAACAGTATAGCATGAGGATAATGGCCTCAGTCAGTATCTCTAGATTTGAATTACACACCATTTATACAACAGGTATCTACTGATGTGATTATTTCATCTGCCCGTAGACATCACAAACAATGTTATGGAGAGAGGACGGTGTCACGCCCTGGCCATAGAGAGGCTTTTATTCTCTATTTAGGCCAGGGTGTGACTAGGCTTAGGCCAGGGTGTGACTAGGCTGGGCATTCTATATTCCTTTTTCTATGTTTTTGTATTTCTTTGTTTTTGGCCGGGTATGGTTCTCAATCAGGGACAGCTGTCTATCGTTGTCTCTGATTGAGAACCATACTTAGGTAGCTCTTGCCCACATGGGTTCTGTGGGTAGTTGCTTTCTGTTTTGTGTTTTGCACCTTGACGGAGCTGTTTCGGTTGTTCTTTTTGTTACTTTGTATTTAGTGCTCAGTTCTGTTTAATAAATTACGAATACGTACGACGCTGCGCTTTGGTCCTCACCTTCTTCCACCAACGGCCGTTACAGAACTACCCACCAAAAAAGGACCAAGCAGCGTGGTAACAAGGAGCAGAGGGTTCTGGACTCCTGGACTGTCAGGCTGGGGAATATTGCCGCCCCAAGGAAGAACTGGAGGCAGCGAAAGCTGAGCGGCGGTGAAATGAGGTAAGGCAGCGCAACAGGCACGAGAGGCAGCCCCCAAAAACATTTTGGGAGGCAGCCCGGTTCAACCTGTGTCTGCACTTTGGAGGGTCCGGGCTAAAGTGGTCATCCAGTCTGGAGGAATGGTGCCAAGGCTGCACAGCAGAGCTCCCCCACAGCCCGGTCCATCCGGTGCCTCCTCCACGCACCAGGCCACCTGTAGGTCTCCTCCCTCCAGGTTCTCCCTCCTGTCCGGGGCCGCCGGAGTCTCCCTCCTGTCCGGAGCCGCCGGAGTCTCCCTCCTGTCTGGAGCCGCCGGAGTCTCCCTCTTGTCCGGAGCCGGCGGAGTCTCCCGTCAGTCAGGAGCCGCCAGAGCCGCCCGTCAGTCAGGAGCTGCCAGAGCCGTCCGTCAGTCAGGAGCCGCCAGAGCCGCCCGTCAGTCAGGAGCTGCTAGAGCCGCCCTTCACTCCGGAGCTGCCAGAATCACAGCCCCTCAGTCCAGAGGCGCCCCTCAGTCCAGTGGCGCCCTCTACGAGGATCTTCAGTCCGGGGCCCGCTGCGAGGGTCCCCGTTCCAGAGGCGCCACCTAAGTGGGCCAAGACTGAGGTGGAGTGGGGTCCACGTCCTGCACCTGAGCCGCCGCCGTAAGAAGGCCCACCCTGACCCTCCCCTTTAGAGTCAGGTTTTGTGGCCGGAGTCCGCACCTTTGGGAGGGGGGTACTGTCACGCCCTGGCCATAGAGAGGCTTTTTATTTTTTATTTTGGTTAGGCCACGGTGTGACTAGGGTTCTGTGTTCTTTTTTTAATGTTTTTGTATTTCTTTGTTTTTGGCCGGGTATGGTTCTCAATCAGGGACAGCTGTCTGTCGTTGTCTCTGATTGAGAACCATACTTAGGTAGCTCTTGCCCACATGGGTTTTGTGGGCAGTTGTTTTCTGTGTCTGTGTTTTCACCATACAGAACTGTTTCGATTTTCATTGTTTCACGTTATTATTATTATTTTGTGTTCAGTTGAAATAAATTTAACATGGACACGTACCACGCTGCATATCGGTCTGATCCTTCCTGTTCCTCAGATGAAGAAGATCGTTACAGATGGGGGTTCAACTAACTGCAGACTCAATATAAACCACTATCTTACAGCTTCTCTATGGTTGGCCCCTCTTTCATTAATAAGGTATAAGAAAATGTGTTTAGAATGAATAAAACAATGATGTCCAAAATGTTGTTGTGGCAAACAGACCTTCTCTTGATGTCAGCAACAATGGGTCTGATAGTGAAAGATACTTTGTTCTTCTTTAAGAGAGCTCTCCCTGTACACACATAGCCATAGGCACCACAATTAACATACCAAACCTTGGATACATTCCCATCTTTCTTACCTTGTCTTTTCATGAAATCCCCATTAACATGCATAGCCAACTCCTAAGTACATTGACGCTCCATTAATGGATAATGCATTCTGGGAAGTTTGAAGTACACATGGAGATTTTGGATGTCTCCTTATTGTCTTTGGTATATTGTTGGTTGACTATGGTGAGATCTTGAGGTAGATCATGGGCTGTTACAACCTAGTGCATAATCATACCATTACAAGTCGTCCTTAACGTGATCTAGTGTTACTGGAGTATGCTGCTTTTTGCAGGCGGTAGTCCACCTTGTATTGAGGATAGCGTTAGTTGATTGACATAATCCGAGTTAGTAGTATATTGAGAGGTCTGGGCGTATCTCACGGAGATCATTACGGTGAACATGCTGTCATTTCCTTCATGGAACTGACTGTATCCCCTGACAGCCCCTCATATTACTTGACATCCATCTGGGAAATGATGGTATGATGGTACAGTATTAGACTGGGGCAGACACTGTGGGTGACACAATGGCACAACTCACTACATTATGAAGGGGGGTAATTGCTCCTTCATTAGCAGGCTCTTGACGATGTTCCCTGAGACATCCACTGCCCCTGTGTAAAACAATGTGGAGTCTACTACACCACTTTACTTCTCTCTATAATAGTATACACGACTAAAACCTACGGCTCACAACTGAGGATGTTCTAGACTGAAACCTACAGCTCACAACTGAGGATGTTCTAGACTGAAACCTACAGCTCTCAACTGAGGATGTTCTAGACTGAAACCTACGGCTCTCAACTGAGGATGTTCTAGACTGAAACCTACGGCTCTCAACTGAGGATGTTCTAGACTGAAACCTTTGGCTCACAACTGAGGATGTTCTAAAATTAAACCTAAGACTCCTTAAAGGGATAGTGTACTTAACAATTACAGCAGCCAGACTTATTTCATTACACTGACAGTGTAATATTGAACAATTGCTGTGTTTATTATCATTAGTTACTAAGGTGATACTTTGCTGAGACTGAGGGTGTCCTAATATTGACACCGTAGGTTACATTTCTGTTATTATAATCAATGTCATTCATATGCATTGGTTTCACAAGGACGGCTGTTGCGGTTTTCTTGCTGCACAGATGCTTCAAGTGTTATACCCCTGAAAGGGGGAAATATATAAATAAATCACACAGAGATGTAGCTTCAGCTTCAAGTCACTTGTAATGAGTCTTTTCATATAAAATCATCAACCATTTACATAGCTACAAAATATAATGTTTCACAAATGCACAAAATATATTCTCTCAAATTACAATTGGTCAATAAACCAGTATTGTCTCATTTATACATTATAATGGCTCAATTAATCCTTTATTATCCCTCTTTAAATTTACACTATGAAATGCGATGACAAAATGTTTAACCTTTTTAAATGCATCACGTATCCCTCTATCTATTATCACCATTAATTATCCTTGTACAGTGGGGCAAAAAAGTATTTAGTCAGCCACCAATTGTGCAAGTTCTCCCACTTAAAAAGATGAGAGATGCCTGTCATTTTCATCATAGGTACACTTCAACAATGACAGAAAAAATGAGAAAAATAAATCCAGAAAATCACATTGTAGGATTTTTTATGAATTTACTTGCAAATTATGGTGGAAAATAAGTATTTGGTCACCTACAAACAAGCACGATTTCTGGCTCTCACAGACCTGTAACTTCTTCTTTAAGAGGCTCCTCTGTCCTCCACTCGTTACCTGTATTAATGACACCTGTTTGAACTTGTTATCAGTATAAAAGACACCTGTCCACAACCTGAAACAGTCACACTCCAAACTCCACTATGGCCAAGACCAGAGAGCTGTCAAAGGACACCAGAAACAAAATTGTAGACCTGCACCAGGCTGGGAAGACTGACTGTGCAATAGGTAAGCAGCTTGGTTTGAAGAAATCAACTGTGGGAGCAATTATTAGGAAATGGAAGACATACAAGACCACTGATAATGTCCCTCGATCTGGGGCTCCACGCAAGATCTCACCCCGTGGAGTCAAAATTATCACAAGAACGGTGAGCAAAAATCCCAGAACCAAACGGGGGGGACCTAGTGAATGACCTGCAGAGAGCTGGGACCAAAGTAACAAAGCCTACCATCAGTAACACACTACGCCGCCAGGGACTCAAATCCTGCAGTGCCAGACATGTCCCCCTGCTTAAGCCAGTACATGTCCAGGCCTGTCTGAAGTTTGCTAGAGAGCATTTGGATGATCCAGAAGAAGATTGGGAGAATGTCATATGGTCAGATGAAACCAAAATATAACTTTTTGGTAAAAACTCAACTCGTCGTGTTTGGAGGACAAAGAATGCTGAGTTGCATCCAAAGAAAACCATACCTACTGTGAAGCATGGGGGTGGAAACACCATGCTTTGGGGCTGTTTTTCTGCAAAGGGACCAGGACGACTGATCCGTGTAAAGGAAAGAATGAATGGGGCCATTTATCGTGAGATTTTGAGTGAAAACCTCCTTCCATCAGCAAGGGCATTGAAGATGAAACGTGACTGGGTCTTTCAGCATGACAATGATCCCAAACACACCGCCCGGGCAACGAAGGAGTGGCTTCGTAAGAAGCATTTCAAGGTCCTGGAGTGGCCTAGCCAGTCTCCAGATCTCAACCCCATAGAAAATCTTTGGAGGGAGTTGAAAGTCTGTGTTGCCCAGCAACAGCCCCAAAACCTCACTGCTCTAGAGGAGATCTGCATGGAGGAATGGGCCAAAATACCAGCAACAGTGTGTGAAAACTTTGTGAAGACTTACAGAAAACGTTTGACCTCTGTCATTGCCAACAAAGGGTATATAACAAATTATTGAGATAAACTTTTGTTATTGACCAAATACTTATTTTCCACCATAGTTTGCAAATAAATTCATAAAAAATCCTACAATGTGATTTTCTGCATTTTGTTCCCTAATTTTGTCTGTCATAGTTGAAGTGTACCTATGATGAAAATTACAGGCCTCTCTCATCTTTTTAAGTGGAAGAACTTGCACAATTGGTGGCTGACTTAATACTTTTTTGCCCCACTGTATATACTGTTCCTATATGTATTACCTACGGTATGTATTAATTCCTATCAGTATGCAAACTCATCCTAATAACAAAACCATGTATAACCTTGTATTAATTACTATTTAGTGTTTAGATAACAACAACATTCACATTCCCCAAAAGTTTTCCATTGTTCCTATTCACCCACACACACAGGAGCTGTGAATGAGTTCTCTCTCGGGCACGCTCTGATCACAAATTCACCTAGTGCAAGAGAGCAGCCTTCTAGCAAGTTAGCTAGCAAAACGGCTAATTTCGAAGTCTAGTGAGTAATGCGTAGGGTCAGAGCAAGATTAAACATGTAATATACAAATAACATAATTAATGTATTAATTAAACATTGTTGCTGCTGATTAAATAACACACAGAAACATCTGTAACATTTTGACATGAACAAATACATTCAAAATCACATTCATACATGAGAGGGGGAAATTTAAGTGATGATGCCCGAGAAGCCGGTGTTTGGAGGATATATTGGCATGGGTGTTGTTAGACCAGAACACCAGCTTCGAGGGCATTACCCCTTTTACACAGTGGGTTACCAACAATAATGACGGACATACAGTACCAGTCAAAAGTTTGGACACACCTACTCATTCATGGGTTTTTCTTTATTTTTACTATTTTCAACATTGTAGAATAATAGTAAATACATCAACACTATGAAATAACACACGTGGAATCATGTAGTAACCAAAAAAGAGTCAAACAAATCAAAATATATTTATTATTTTAGATTCTTCAAACATGGCTCAACGGTAAAATGGAAGACATGCACACAGTACCAGTCAAAAGTTAAAATGGACACACCTACTCATTCATGGGTTTTTCAATTGTAAAATGGAAGTTAAGCTTTTTTACTATTTTCAACATTGTAGAATAATAGTAAATACATGCACACAACACTATGAAATAACACACGTAAAATGGAATCATGCACACTGATGGGAACATAACCAACGGTAAAATGGAAGAGCTTCATTACTGCAAACAAATCGGTAAAAAATATATTTATTATTTTAGATTCTTCAAACATGGCTCAACGGTAAAATGGAAGTTAAGCTTCATTACTGCACACTGATGGGAACATGATTCAATGGTAAAATGGAAGTTAAGCTTCATTACTGCACACTGATGGGAACATGATTCAATGGTAAAATGGAAGTTAAGCTTCATTACTGCACACTGATGGGAACATGATTCAACGGTAAAATGGAAGTTAAGCTTCATTACTGCACACTGATGGGAACATGATTCAATGGTAAAATGGAAGTTAAGCTTCATTACTGCACACTGATGGGAACATGATTCAATGGTAAAATTGAAGTTAAGCTTCATTACTGCACACTGATGGGAACATGATTCAATGGTAAAATGGAAGTTAAGCTTCATTACTGCACACTGATGGGAACATGATTCAACGGTAAAATGGAAGTTAAGCTTCATTACTGCACACTGATGGGAACATGATTCAATGGTAAAATGGAAGTTAAGCTTCATTACTACACACTGATGGGAACATGATTCAACGGTAAAAGGGAAGTTAAGCGTCCTTACTTACACCATGCGTCTTGTGATTTTGGGGAGCCAAAGGATATCTTTGTTTGGTTTCCTCCTCTGTGCACAAAATACTACTCAATATTGTAATGGAATCAATTCCTTTGCACAGATGGTCTAATTTATCTGCATAACAAAATCTTACTTTGCAATTCAGAGTTGATAGAAATCTTGCTTCTCTTGTAAAAATGTAATTGTCAAATGAATTGACATAGTATTCCTACTAAATGCAAGCTAAAACAGTTACAGGACTTTAAAATGACCATGATGCATGGTGGTGACAACCCCGGTGGGTCAGAGCCAGGGATCAGTCAAGATTGACAGAAACCCTGGAACAATTATAGTTTAATGCTTTACACAAGGGCACATCAACAGATTTTTCCCCTAGTCAACTCAGGGATTTGAATCAGGGACCTTTCAGTTACTGGCCTAAAGATCCTAAACACTAGGCTACCTTCCGCCCTAATATTCAAATAAGTGTTCCATTGTCACACTCTCTCTGATACAAAATCTTGGATAATACATGTCCCTTTAATATTACAGAATGTACTGCCAGCAAGAGCATGATGTTACTGCTGTTCTACAAGGCCCATGACCGTTCCTAGCTCCTCATTAGCAAATGGAAACACCATCCGGCGGGTGTTACTGTCATTTAATGTTCACGTTACAAGTTCATATGACTATATTTAATTTATACAGGGGGAATAGGGGGATATTGCGAAAAATGTACCCCCCCCCATCCCCCCACAAAAGTTGCTATCAAGTTTTGCAGCCCTTTTGACATTAAATTGAATAAGTCAGACTTAAATGAATCAGAAGACTTGCATGAGTCAGACCCAGGCGGATGCCCTGCATCCCAACAAAAACCCAGGAAGACCCAGGAAGATGCCCAGCCTCCTCAACAAAAGCACAAATCCAAGAAATCTCTTGACTTGATACAAATCCTGATATTTCATTTGCGTATTGACTTCTCATAGTTAAATGTCATACCACCACAGGCAGTCCCCAAGGAAAGTATTCAGACTCCTTGACTTTTTCCACATTTTGTTACGTTACAGCCTTTTTCTAAAATGGAATAAATCTACACACAACGACAAACCCATAATGACAAAGCAAAAATAGGTTTTTAGAAATGTTTGCAAATTTATTAAAAAACATTGATAACTTATTTACATAAGTATTCAGATCCTTTGCTATGAGACTCAAATTGAGCTCAGGTGTATCCTACTTTCATTGATCATCCTTCAGTTGATTATACAAATGGATTGGATTCCACCTGTGGCAAATTCAATTGATTGAACATGATTTGGAAAGGCACACACCTGTCTATATAAGGTCCTACAGTTGACAGTGCATGTCAGAGCAAACACCAAGCCATGAGGTTGAAGGAATTGTCCGTAGAGCTCCGAGACAGGATTGTGTGGAGGCACAGATCTGGGGAAGGGTACCAAAAAATGTCTGTAGCATTGAAGGTCCCCAAAACACAGCGGCCTCCATCATTCTTAATTGGAAGAAGTTTGGAACCACCAAGATCGGGGGAGAAGGGCCTTGGTCAGGGAGGTAACCAAGAACCCAATGGTCACTTTGACAGAGCTCTAGAGTTCCTCTGTGGAGATGAGAGAACCTTCCAAGGACAACAATGTCTACAGTACTCCACCAATCAGGCCTTTATGGTAGTGACCAGACGGAAGCCAATCCTCAGTCAAAGGCACATGACAGCCCGCTTGGAATTTGCCAAAAGGCACCTAAAGACTCTCAGACAGTGAGAAATAAGATTCTCTGGTCTGATTAAACCAAGATTGAACTCTTGCACCATCCTGGCACCATCCCTACGGTGAAGCATGGTGGGGGCAGCATCATGCTGTGGTGATGTTTTTCAGAAGCAGGGACTGGGAGACTAGTCAAGATTGAGGCAAAGATGAACGGAGCAAAGTACAGAGAGATCCTTGGTGAAAACCTGCTCCATAGCTCTCAGGACCTCAGACTGGGCTGACGGTTCACCTTACAACAGGACAATGACCCTTGTGTGACTCAGCCAGAGCCCGGACCTGAAAGCGCTCAAACATCTCTGGAGAGACCTGAAAATAGCTGTGCAGCAACGCTCCCCATTCAACCTGAAAGAGATTGAGAGGATCTGCAGAGAAGAATGGGAGAAACTCCCCAAATACAGGTGTGCCAAGCTTGTAGCGTTCTACCCAAGAAGACTGGATCCTGTAATCTCTGCAAAAAGGTGCGTCAACAAAGTCCAGAGTAAAGGGTCTGAATATTTAAGTAAATGTGATATTTCCATTTTTTAACTAAAAAAAATACATAAATTAGCAAAACTTTGTTTTGGCTTTGTCATTATAGGTATTGCATGTAGATTGATGTGGGAGGGGAAAAAACAATGTCATCTATTTTAGAATAAGGCTAAATGTGGAAAAAGTGAAGGGGTCTGAATACTTTCCGAAGGCACTGTACATTGATGTTGCCATCGACAGATAACATTTGACTAACCTAACTTTTTGGGGGGGTATTTTGACACTTTATTTAGACATGGAGAAAATCAGAGAAGATACAGGAGGTTGAGATAAACATATTGAAGGGCTAGAGCAGGGATTGAACCCCAGTCTACGGTGGGGAGCGAGGTACATGTGTCTAAACTGGAACAGCTATCTCTAGATCACAGGCTATGCACCATAGAAGCTAAACTCTAATTTCATGCATCATAGGCCTAAAACATCTGTGCATAATACATGTAAGTATCATGGTGGGTACCCTGGCCTGATGAAAAGGATAGCTGACATGATACTTTATGAGAATAGAAATGAACCCTGTTTCCCAATTCCAACCAGCCAAACATACCCCCACAGAGATTCTGTTGAATTCCTGATACACATAAACAAACACAATCGATCCAGATAACGTGCTGTAGGGTAGAAATCCAGCAGGAATCGATGAGGGGATCCCATGCCCTGATAGCCTGTGAAAATTGGCTTTCTACTCCTTCAGAAGTTTCTGGTGATTACCTTTATAGCAGTGTTGATTGGAGATTGATCGCAGGTTGGAATTAAACAGTGTTGGGGTCTCTTCTGTGATTTGCGCAAGGCTCAATGCACAGACAGCTCTCACCCAAGCAGAAATAGCGAAGGGGCACTGATGGACATTAGCTTTTGTGAAGCCTGCAGTTCTAGTTTGAGGACTTTTGGTAGTTTTAAATAGTGATTTGAAAACTAGATGCACAAATAGGCTACCATAGGTCTTACCCTTTCGATAAAAGCATTCTTTGGTGTTAATGTAGATATTGGATTCACTGAGATTTGGATCATTTTGTAATGAGCATTCAGAAGTTGTCTTTGAAAGACAGCTCTCCTTTCATTATTTGCAGTATCTAAGCAGAGCTACTGGGTTGTTACTTGGATGACTGAAAGCTAAGTGCTTGTGGACTGACAGAGTTTCACAAATGCATATCACCCAACCCTGAGATAGGATATACTGAACGGTTTTACTTGTAAAACAGTCTGACTTGGATTACACTTCAGAAATCTTTAGTGTATATACAAGAAGCCATGCACACAAAAATACAAACACACACACACATACACACACACACACACATACGCACACACACATACAGTACGCACACATACAGTACGCACACACGAGGATTCCTCGCCGGTCCTATGCAAAATGCTTCCTTTCTCCCTTCTCTCTCTGTTATTTACTTCCATCTCAGAACTGTTAACCCAGCTCCTTGCTACCAGGGTGCCAGGGGGGGGGGGGACTGTCACGAGTGGTGACAAAATCACTCACCGTCTTTCGTCACTTACCAGCTCTCCCCTGCCTAATCACTAATTTTCAGATTTCCAGTCTGGACACATCTCTTCCATTGCCATGGTTTTATCGGCTTCTTTAATCTCATGGTTATTTCTGTCAAGAGGTATGGACTTCTTTTCCTTTCTTTGCCTTACCACTCTGACCTGCGCTTCAGCCCTTCACCTGTCTGTTCTCCTATCTCTCCTGCCATCAAACTCTCCTCCACCACCTTATTCTGGGGGTATGTTTGTTTAATACTCACAGGAGATCTCTGTCTGGGATTGGATGTCTGAGGTGCCATGCTCAGACACTTCTGATTGATAAGAGGGAGGGAATGAATAGTGAAGGAGAGAGGGAAAGGGAGGGTGAGGCGAGTGGCTGGAGCTTCAAGACAAGGGAGGGAAACATTACGTACGTCGGTATACACTAAACAAATACATTTTATTTAGTAAGGTGTCATTGGCTGAACTGTAGATTTATTTGTTATTATTTTGAATGGATCATGCTCATCTGTGTTCATGCAAGACACTGAGGAAAACATCACACTGGGTCAAAAGGTCACATGGGGTCAGATCATCTGCATGGTTCACGGGTTATTCAGACTCATAAACGCTTCTGTCATGCCTCAGGACGTTGACTGACTCCATCACTATCTTGTCAAAATCTGTCACAGCCACACACGTATTCTCCATCATTCACCAGTAACCATGTGGAGCTCTCAAATGCAATCCCCACACATCAAATTCTTACATCAGCACAACTGAAAAAGAGGGAATCCCAAAGGAACCATTATTTGAGAGGCACTCTTACGATCTATCACCATCAGAAAGCATTTGATTGCTTTACCCCCCTCTCCTCTTTCCTTCTCTTTTCCTCCCCCTATCCCTTGCTGCCCTCCACACCACCCCTCTCCTTTCATTTAACTTTGGACCTCTTCCAGACACTAATGAGAATAGGCCCGGTCTGAGATGGAGGCCCATTTTCTGCAGATGTGGCGTTTCATTGCTAACACCATAGCATTCCGAATGGAGGCCAGTAAAAGCTGTGATGCTAAGTGTTAAAATGGCAGGCAAAGAGGAAACAACAGGCGCTCCGGTCAGCAGTTTGGGAGGAGGGGGTAGAAGTGGGATGGTATGGGGGGGGAAGTAATTGGACCGCTGCAGGGGTAAAGAGTAGCGGGCTCCTGAACACATGTTAGATGTGCTTCTTTTAATGAGCTCTTTCAGTTCGCTGCTGCCCCTCTTTAAACTCCCCCATCTCAATGCAAAGAGGGGAACAGAGGAAGCTTTTAGAAGCAGCATATGGCTGTGGATGATATTCCACTCATGTATTGTCTTGGGAGATTCGCCTCCTGAACATCACATTTGAGCTGTGCTGAGGATGGGGCTCTGACTCTGAGGCAGATGTCCATGTCCTCACACTGCTCAGTGGTCTTGGTTTTATTGGTGAATATGGTGCAGGTATTGACAAATATGGTGATTAGTAACGATGGTGTTGATAGTTATGGTGATGAAGGTATCATTCACGATGATGGTAGTGACACATTTTCAACGTCATTGTAGGTACAGTAGGTACATATAAACTATAAGGAACATTTACCTTTAAAATAATCCATGTCCAAACAGAAGGTTCAAACCTTTGATTTGAATACAACCATTAGATTGTGATACAGCTTGTACATCTGCACACAATGGTGAGATTGACATTCACGCATGATGAAGAAGGTTTGAGAGGAGATGTGCATCGTCTGATATGTCATATCAAAGAAAAGTCATAGCACATCTCCTAAAGGTAAGGATGAACACTTCAAATTATTCACTGTGCCATGATGAACATGGACACCGGTTTCACCCCGTTTAATTGGCATCAAGATGTCACCTGTTAAAGACTCCCGTACATTCTGGTAATTCATGTTTCGCACGTTCAGGTTGTACTCTCTTTTACTCTCTCAGACTTTGCTCTTTTGATTATGCGAGCCTATACCAGGTAATTAAGAGGACAAGTTGAAAAAGCCTGGAAATTACAGGAGGTGACACGTAGAGAAGGAGACATGTAGACTTGAGACATGAAAGACGGTAAGAGACAGATCACTGACCGAGCCTTCTGGATTGAAATACCCAGAGACGGGGGGACTCATTTGTGATCAAAGGAGAAGTGGAGACTGACACCCGAGACAGGCTTTCACAGGCAGTTAATGAAGAAGTCCTCCAGCTTTTCATCTGATCCAATCCTCATTGTTTATTGATGCCTCGCCCGGAGCCACCGAAGACCAGAGGAGGCGAACACCACTTGCCCATCACGTCTTTTACAGGCCTTTAGCATGAAAATATATATTTTTTAAATACGCTCCTCAAAGAGTTTGTGGCCCTGACATTGAGGAACACAAGTATTCCCATGCTCCCGTGCAGTTGGTTAGGGTAAACATTGCCACGGCGACTGAGAAAGCCATGTTCCGACTTTGCATACATGAAGAGTCTCTTCCTGGAAAACTAAACAAATACACTCTGAATTGCCTGTGAATAAGAGCAAATTGGCCCTGTCTGCTGAAGTGAGAGTGCTACATAATCAACTACAAGTGAGCAGAATAGAAGAACCTAGTAAATGAGTTGGGCTGAATTAATATGCAGAGTGCCGTGCACAGAACACAGTGTGCTGGTTCATTTCCATGACCTGCCCACACTGGCAAGAAAGGAAAGGAGTTTGACCACAGACATCCACTTTTAATGAGATTCACTAGCTTTTATGGCCACCACAAATAGCATTTCCATTGGAGTGTCCATGGAGTGGTTCCTTTGAACTCGCTTAAAGCTGAATGCCAAATGGGCATTCATTGGTTCAGTCATTAGCCTACCATACGTTGTGGTGAGATGTGCTAAGTGCTAGGATATTAGGGTTGTGAAGTTATTACCTGATTTAGGGATCAGCTTGTGACCACTGGCCACAGCACAACAATGGGTAAACGGCTAATGAATGTAATGTATATATTCATTCTCAGCTATTCACTGGACTGGTCAAAGCATAGTCTTTCTCTTTACGTATAATATCATGTTTCTTGCTAGCCCTATACTCAATGCTGTAGAGCAATGGTTCCCAAACTTTTTATTGTCCCGTACCCCTTAAAACATTCAACCTCCAGCAGCATACCCCCTCTAGCACCGGGGTCAGCTCACTCTCAAATGTTGTTTTTTTGCCATCATTGTAAGCCTGCACACACACACACACTATACGATACATTTATTAAACTTAAGAATAAGTGTGAGTTTTTGTCACAACCTGGCTTGTGGGAAGTGACAAAGAGCTCTTATAGGAACAGGGCACACATAATAATATAATAATAATAATCAATAATGTTCCTCTATTTAAGCATCTTACATATAAAAACGTATTTGTTCATTTGAAATTCTAAATAACTCACCACAGGTTAATGAGAAGGTTGTGCTTGAATGGATGCATGGAACTTTGCAATGTTGGGTTGTATTGGAGAGTCTCTGTCTTAAATCATTTTCCACACACAGTCTGTGCCTGTATTTAGTTTTCATGCTAGTGAGGGCCAAGAATCCAGTCTCATATAGGTACGTGGTTGAAAAGGGCATCAGTGTCTTAACAGCACGATTCGCCAACGCAGAATACTCTGAGCGCAGCCCAATCCAGAAATCTGGCAGTGGCTTCTGAATAAATTCAATTTTCACAGTACCACTTGTTGCAATTTCGATGAAGCTCTCATTCAGGCGAGAAAAAACATAGATAGGCCAGTCGTGTGAGAAACTCGTCATCGTGCAAGCAGTCAGACAAGTTAAAATTATCGTCAGTAACCAGCGTACTTCTGTATGTTGCAAAAGCTTTACATGGTCTCTGCCCATATCATTGCATAGTGCAGAAAATACACGAGAGTTCTGGGGCCTTTACTGTAGTTTTCAAAACGTATTTCTATCAAGGCACAAGGCAAGACTTAGATGCAGACACAGGAGGCAGATGATTGGAGTCTTACAATGTTTATTAATCCAAAGGAGTAGGCAAGAGAATGGTCGTTCACAGGCAAAAAGGTCAAAACCAGAGTCCAATACGTACCGAAGGGCAGGCAGAATCAAGGTCAGGGCAGGAGAGAAGTCCAGAGTCAGGCAGGGGTCAGAACCGGGAGGACTATAAGAAGAGAATAGAAAAGGAGTATGGGAAAAACACGCTGGTTGACTTGACTTAACATACAAGACGAACTGTCAGAGAGAGACAAGACACACAGGGATAAATACACTGGGGAACATAAGCGACACCTGGGCGGGTGGAGACAATCACAGGAACAGGCGAAAGAGATCAGGGCGTGACAGTTGGACTTGAGAAGTGCTGCCGAGCTCCAGGTATGTTGACAGCGCTGGACAAACATCTGTGCCAAGAGTACGCTGACCTCTTGCTCTTGTTCGATACCCCAAAGAACACTCAAATGGAGAGAGTCCCGTGGCTGAACAGGGAAGGGTATTCCGGGCATACTCCACCCAGACCAGTTGTTGGCTCCAGGTAGTGGGATTGGTTGAGACTAGGCATCTCAGTGTGGTTTCCAGGTCTTGGTTGGCTCGCTCCGACTGACCGTTTGGGGATGGAATCCGGATGACAGACTGGCCAATGACCCAATAAGGGTGCAGAATGCCTTCCAGAACTGAGACGAGAACTGAGGACCCCGATCAGAGACCATGTCTACCGAGAGTTCATGAATCCGGAAGACATGCTGCTCCATAAGCTGGGCCATCTCCTTGGCAGAAGGTAGTTTGGGGAAAAGGATGAAATTGGCTACCTTGGAGAACCGGTCGACTACCGTCAGAATGACAGTGTTGACATCAGATGGAGGAAGCCCAGTGACAAAGTCCAGAGATATATGAGACCAGGGATGATGAGGGACCGAAGTTGGCTGCAGGCGGTCAGAAGGAGCTTGCCGTGGAGTCTTGTTTTGAGCACACACAGTGCACGCGGCGACGAAGGCAGAGACGTCAGGATCCATTGTGGGCCACCAGAAGGTTTGTCGAAGGAAGGCTAGTGTACAACAGGACCCTGGATGACAGGTCAGCCATGGAGGAATGAGCCCATTCCAGGACCCGGGACCGGACTGGATTAGGGACAAACAGACGGTTAGTTGGGCCCCCTTCAAGTCCAGGCTGGGAGTGCTGTGCCACACGGACCAGGTTCTCAATACCCCATCCACAGTGGCAGCAAGGCATGAGGTAGGGAGAACGGTTTCAGAGGTTGAGGGTGTGGCAGAGGAACTGTATAGACAGGAGAGGGCATCAGGCTTCACATTCTTTGACCTCAGGCATTAGGAAATGGTGAAGTTAAATCTGGTGAACAGAAGGGCCCACCGGGCCTGCCAAGAGTTGAGGCACTTGGCTGTCCGGAGATATTCCAGGTTTTTATGGTCGGTCCAGACCTGTTCTGCTCCTTCCAGCCAGTGCCTCCACTCTTCCAACGTCATCTTCACTGCCAGGAGTTCTCGGTTGCCAACATCGTAGTTCCTTTCAGCAGGATTGAGGCGATGGGACAGGAAGGCACAGGGATGAAGCTTCTGGTCCTGGGCAGATCGCTGGGACAGGATGGCCCCCACTCCAGCATCCAAAGAATCCACTAACACCATAATTTGGCGCGAGTGGTCCGGATGGATGAGGCTGGGTGCTGTTGTGAACCGATGCTTCAGGTCCACAAAGGCTTTGTCGACAGCTGGAGATCATTTGAACGGTTCCTTGGGAGAGGTGAGGGATGAGAGGGTGGCCACCAGGGTGATGTAGTCCTGAATGAAACGATGGTAGAAGTTTGCAAAACCAAGAAATCCTGGACGTTGGTTGAGGCCAATCCACCACTACTTTCACCTTTCCAGGATCCATCTGAATATTGTCCTCAGCAATGACATATCCCAGAAAGGTGATTGTAGAGCGGTGGAACTCACACTTCTTAGCTTTCGCGAACAGTTGGTTCTCCAGGAGGTGCTGAAGGACCTGTCTGGAATGACAGAAAGAAACAGGATGTCGCCAAGGTACACAAACACAAACCGGTTTAGCATGTCACGAAGCACTTCATTGACCAAAGCCTTGAAAACAGCGGTGGCTGTTGGTGAGTCCAAATGGCATAATCTGGTACTCATAATGTCCACTGGTTGTGTTGAAGGCTGTCTTCCACTCATATCCCTCGCGTATCTGAACCAGGTGGTAGGCATTTCGAAGGTCCAACTTTGAAAATATGGTGGTCCCCTGGAGAGGTTCAAAGGCAGAGGAGAGGGGAGGTAGGGGGTAACAATTCTTGACAGTAATGTCATTAAGTCCCCGGGAATCAGCACGGGAATCAGCACTTGTCCTTCTTCTCCACAAAGAAAAACCCTGCGCCGGCAGGAGATGCAGACGGACAGACGGCCCCCGTGGAGACTCCTTTATGTACTCCTCCATAGCTTTGGTCTCTGGTCCGAATAGAGAATACAACCGACCCCAAGGTGGTGTAGTCATCAAATCAAATCAAATCAAATCAAATTTATTTATATAGCCCTTCGTACATCAGCTGATATCTCAAAGTGCTGTACAGAAACCCAGCCTAAAACCCCAAACAGCAAGCAATGCAGGTGTAGAAGCACGGTGGCTAGGAAAAACTCCCTAGAAAGCCCAAAACCTAGGAAGAAACCAAGAGAGGAACCAGGCTATGTGGGGTGCCAGTCCTCTTCTGGCTGTGCCGGGTGGAGATTATAACAGAACATGGCCAAGATGTTCAAATGTTCATAAATGACCAGCATGGTCGAATAATAATAAGGCAGAACAGTTGAAACTGGAGCAGCTATACGGTCAGGTGGACTGGGGACAGCAAGAAGTCATCATGTCAGGTAGTCCTGGGGCATGGTCCTAGGGCTCAGGTCAGTTGAAACTGGAGCAGCAGCACGGCCGGGTGGACTGGGGACAGCAAGGTGTCATCATGTCAGGTAGTCCTGGGGCATGGTCCTAGGGCTCAGGTCCTCCGAGAGAGAGAAAGAAAGAGAGAAGGAGAGGATTAGAGAACGCACACTTAGATTCACACAGGACACCGAATAGGACAGGAGAAGTACTCCAGATATTACAAACTGACCCTAGCGCCCCGACACATAAACTACTGCAGCATAAATACTGGAGGCTGAAACAGGAGTGGTCAGGAGACACTGTGGCCCCATCCGAGGAGTGCCTGGGAGAAGATCAATGGCACAATCATAAGGACCGGTTTGGGGAAGGGAAGTAGCTTATGCCTTACTGAACTCTTCCAGGAGGTCATAGTATTCTGTGGGGATAGCAGAGACATCCACTGTCTTGCTAACATCCTGCGGAAGACAACTTGAGGAAGGCTGTGCTACTTGAAGGCAGTGGGAATGGATGGAGCTTGTGGTCCAATCAATTATCGGATTGTGCTTTTGAAGCCAGGAAAATCCCGAAACAACCGGAACATGGGGAGATGCAATGAGGAGGAACTGTATTCTCTCACTGTGGTTACCAGAAACCCGTAATTGAATGGGCACAGTACTATGGGTGACTTCCTCTGTAGAGCTTCCGTCCAGTGCCCTATTATCCATGGGAACAGTGAGAGGCTGAGTGGGAATATCAAGCTCAGAAGCAATAGTGGCATCCATAAAACTTTCATCAGCGACACCTGGGGGGGTGGAGACAATCACAGGAACAGGTGAAACAGATCAGGGCATGACACTTTCAAGCCTTCAGGCATTCTCCTTGGCAGCAAGAGCCTCTCGGTGGATGCTGCAGTCTACCCAAGTGGCGTCGGGAGCAACTGCTTGCACGCGCGTTGCCACTCCACTATGTCTCTCTGTCATGTCTTTGTGCCTTCAGTACAAATACCAACACATCTTGACCACCAAAGTCCATTTGAGGTCACAAAGCTGTCCAGCAATTAACACATTTCCTCTCCTGTTGTCCTGGTTTCCAGTGGTTTGTAGAACAGGATGTCTTCCTTAGTTGATCCCCGTAAATGTAACGGACATATACCAGGAGCTGTGCCAGGCCCGCCACATCTATTGACTCATCTAGCTGTAACGCATGTAATTCACTGGCTTGTATGCGAAGCAGTAATTGTTTCAAAACATCTCCTGCCATGCCACCGCTGAGTTGTGAAACAGTGTTGTTTGATGAAGGCATTATTTGTATAGTTTTTTTGGCCTTTTCCTCCAGCATTGTCCCAGCCATATCCGCGGCAGCAGGAAGAATTAAGTCCTCCACAAAAGTATGGGGCTTGCCTGTCCTAGCCATTCGGTAGCTCACCATATAAGACACTTCAAGTCCCTTCTTTTTAATGTTATCTGTTTCTTTTACACATGTATTACCACTCGAAAGTCGTCTTAATTCTCGCTCAAATAACTCCTGTGGCTTATATTTCAAATTGGCATGTTTTTTTTCTAAGTGTCTGTGCAAGAGTGAAGGTTTCATCGAGTTGGGAGATGGTTCTTTTGCACATATAACACACTGTGACTGACGAAAGGCACTACTCCCAATATACAGTGCCTTGCGAAAGTATTTGGCCCCCTTGAACTTTGCGACCTTTTGCCACATTTCAGGCTTCAAACATAACAAATCAAAAACTGAAAAATTGGGCGTGCAAAATTATTCAGCCCCCTTAAGTTAATACTTTGTAGCGCCACCTTTTGCTGCGATTACAGCTGTAAGTCGCTTGGGGTATGTCTCTATCAGTTTTGCACATCGAGAGACTGAAATTTTTTCCCATTCCTCCTTGCAAAACAGCTCGAGCTCAGTGAGGTTGGATGGAGAGCATTTGTGAACAGCAGTTTTCAGTTCTTTCCACAGATTCTCGATTGGATTCAGGTCTGGACTTTGACTTGGCCATTCTAACACCTGGATATGTTTATTTTTGAACCATTCCATTGTAGATTTTGCTTTATGTTTTGGATCATTGTCTTGTTGGAAGACAAATCTCGTCCCAGTCTCAGGTCTTTTGCAGACTCCATCAGGTTTTCTTCCAGAATGGTCCTGTATTTGGCTCCATCCATCTTCCCATCAATTTTAACCATCTTCCCTGTCCCTGCTGAAGAAAAGCAGGCCCAAACCATGATGCTGCCACCACCATGTTTGACAGTGGGGATGGTGTGTTCAGCTGTGTTGCTTTTACGCCAAACATAACGTTTTGCATTGTTGCCAAAAAGTTCAATTTTGGTTTCATCTGACCAGAGCACCTTCTTCCACATGTTTGGTGTGTCTCCCAGGTGGCTTGTGGCAAACTTTAAACAACACTTTTAATGGATATCTTTAAGAAATGGCTTTCTTCTTGCCACTCTTCCATAAAGGCCAGATTTGTGCAATATACGACTGATTGTTGTCCTATGGACAGAGTCTCCCACCTCAGCTGTAGATCTCTGCAGTTCATCCAGAGTGATCATGGGCCTCTTGGCTGCATCTCTGATCAGTCTTCTCCTTGTATGAGCTGAAAGTTTAGAGGGACGGCCAGGTCTTGGTAGATTTGCAGTGGTCTGATACTCCTTCCATTTCAATATTATCGCTTGCACAGTGCTCCTTGGGATGTTTAAAGCTTGGGAAATATTTTTGTATCCAAATCCGGCTTTAAACTTCTTCACAACAGTATCTCGGACCTGCCTGGTGTGTTCCTTGTTCTTCATGATGCTCTCTGCGCTTTTAACGGACCTCTGAGAATATCACAGTGCAGGTGCATTTATATGGAGACTTGATTACACACATGTGGATTGTATTTATCATCATTAGTCATTTAGGTCAACATTGGATCATTCAGAGATCCTCACTGAACTTCTGGAGAGAATTTGCTGCACTGAAAGTAAAGGGGCTGAATAATTTTGCACGCCCAATTTTTCAGTTTTTGATTTGTTAAAAAAGTTTGAAATATTCAATAAATGTCGTTCCCCTTCATGATTGTGTCCCACTTGTTGTTGATTCTTCACAAAAAAATACAGTTTTATATATTTATGTTTGAAGCCTGAAATGTGGCAAAAGGTCGCAAAGTTCAAGAGGGGCGAATACTTTCGCAAGGCACTGTATGTGAACCCCAAATGAATGTAGATCTTATCATATTTGCGCCTCTTCGATGGTCCAATGTCCCTGTCTGTTCTTCTGTGTTTTCCCAGGTATGCGGGCAGTAGCTCTTCAGCTGCATCATATTCACAACTGTTATGCTAGCTGGGCTAACAACAAATGTAGATTTACTGATGCTAGCATTGGATGTGCTCATGGAAGCAGAACAACTTGTGTAGTCGACAGGTGCAGGTGTAGTACTGCTGGTAGTAGCAGGACTACCAGTAGAGCTGTTATGTGTCTCTATGGACTCGGGCCTTACTTTTTTTTAACCATTTATCAATTTTCAGCCGAACGGAATGAGCAGCAGCCACGTTTTGCTACATACACACTGTTAGTGGAATTCCCGCGAGAGAGTAAGGGTTAATGTGATTGGATGTTTATTATTTGACTAGGCTGTATTTGACATTGTGTTGTTATTTTTCTGAACCCTAGATGGTTAAATTTTAGTTTTGGCAGTGAAATAAGGTTACTCAGGCGAGAAAAAAACCTCACCAAAATGTTTAGCCCCGTTTGAAAATATAAATGGACTGTGAAAATGTAAATATATATTTTTTTAAAGACCTTTAAAGATTTTTTTTTTTCAATGTGAATCACATTTCATTTGGCGTACACCGGACGGCATTGCGCATACCCCTGGGGGTAGCAAAATGGAGGTCTAGAGAATTATCTAAGGCCAGGGGTCATACAATACTTGCCCCATAGACCTTTGTGAGTCTAAAACAACACAGTGGAATTCAATACCTGTGCTCTAGGGTTCACCTGACCCCTATGAAAAGAGGACAACGATACTGGCCCTTATGAAACAGGAAAACAATAATGACCCCTATGAAACAGGACAACAACAGTGACCCCTATGAAACAGGACAACGATACTGGCCCCTATGAAACAGGACAGCAAAAGTGACCACTATGAAACAGGAACACAACACTGACCCCTATGAAACAGGACAACGACACTGACACCTATGAAAAAGAAAAACAGCACTGGCCCCTATGAAACAGGACAATGACACTTACCCCAATGAAACAGGACAACGACAGTGACCACTATGAAACAGGACAGCAACAGTGACCCATATGAAACAGGACAATGACACTGACACCTATGAAAAAGAAAACAACACTGACCCCTATGAAACAGTACAACGACACTGACACCTATGAAACAGGACAATGACACTGACCCCTATGAAACAGGAAAACAACACTGGCCCCTATGAAACAGGAAAGCAACACTGACCCCTATGAAACAGGACAGCAAAAGTGACCCTTATGAAACAGGACAAAGACACTGACACCTATGAAAAAGAAAAACAACACTGGCCCCTATGAAACAGGACAATGACACTTACCCCTATGAAACAGGACAACGACAGTGACCACTATGAAACAGGACAGCGACAGTGACCCCTATGAAACAGGAAAAAAAACACTGGCCGCTATGAAAGAGGACAACAACCCTGGCCCCTTTTTGGACATTGATACTGTTCTGTAGTTTGTCTGCCATTACCAGAGGGAGCTTGAACCATTCATTCATCACACAAACATCCTTTCTGGCAGCCATTTTTAGTTTTTGGACTTTACTAATTAGGCAAGAATGTTTTTCAACATTGTGTTATCGTCTTTTGGTTTGTAAGGAGGAGACACTGGAGAAGGAAATAAAATATGCCCATTCAGGAGAGTTATGTGACAAATGGAAGGTTAAGTTAATAACTGAATGTCATAATTATTGAGAGAGTATACAGTATGTATCAACCTTTGTGTTCAGAATCTTGTATGCTGATTAAAAAAAAACATTCAATCCTAGTAGCTTATTTCTATACTGTAAACTATGTAATAAAAATATTAACATGAGGATGAGAGTGAGATAACATGTAATTGATTGAATTTTGAAATATCAATCGGCATATTTTTTCCAGGCTTATCTCAGGAGATCATTGGTGCATCAACTGTATAACCAAAATATAAGAATGCATGGTTACATGTGTGTACACTATATACAGTGCATTCGGAAAGTATTCAGACCCCTTGACTTTTTCTACATTTTGTTATGCTACAGCCTTATTTGAAAATGAATAAAATGATTATTTTCCTCATCAACCTACCTACAATACCCCATAATAACAAAGCAAATACACATGTTTTTTTATTTTAGCAAATGTATTAAAACTAAAAAACAGAAATACCTTATTTACATAAGTATACAGAATAAAATATTGCATTGTTACTGTATACTGTATACTGTACATGTGTATATTCCTGCATGGCTATGTACTTTCAGAATACCCTGCAGTTGATTTTTATGTTGTTTAGTGGGCCAACATGCCCAAGAGACCCTCCATCATGCACAATGCTTTATCCATTTAGATGTTTCTGACTGGTTCTTTAATATTAACTACAGTAGGGAAAGCATGTAAAAAACAAAAGCTGAATTATTCCAGAGGAGATTCATGAGTTGAAATATTTAGTGTTGTTTTATTCAGTTGGAATGCTGTGAAAATGTGCAACATAATGTAATGGGCTGCCCATGTTCCCTCCCATAGTTCCACTGGGTTCTCCTGCCAGGCCATCGGGCATGCATGTTACTCTTGCAGCCAGTGGCACATGGACTTGCTGTGATAAAGGGATGTCGAGAGCATTAAGATAGAAAAAAGCTTTTAAAGCCGTTTTGCGTCTCAGCACTCCCCAGCGCTCCCCAGTCAGGATCCAGACTTCTTATGAGATTAGACATTTTTAGGCAGCAATCAAGTTCATTTTAATTTTCATACTCTGAATTTGGCAGCTGTGACCCAGAGTGCCTCACCCAACCAACAGGCTCTGGCAATGGTTCAAAGGTGGGCTACAACTCAAATGTTTGAGCTCTCCATCGAGGGGAAAAAGGAAATAGCAAGAACAATCATTTAAAAATAAAATGATGGGCAGTTTTCTGATTGTTATTCTCTGGTTCACTATAAGGAAGATAGAACATTCCGTGTTAGATCAAAGTTCTTGACATGTCTTTCTTCCCAGACGTTTTTCCAACAACTTCCCCAAAACGTTTTGTTCCTTTAATATCCCTCTTTTTTTGTCCTTTAGTTATGAGATTGTCATCCTCATCCCCATGGCAACGTACGGGTGTAGTCACTACCTCCATCTTGCTACTAATTCATTTGCATAGAAATAACATTTTGGAATGAATGGGCTCCTTCACCTACTTACCTGTGTCTAAACCTTTTTCAATCCTGTCCCCAGCCTGCATGGACCTATTTTGCCACTCCATATCAGTGTTAACATTTATGTTATGACAGCGCTGATATATACAAGCCGATGTGATCTTTTTAACTTATTTAAATACAGCCGCTGGCCATGTATTTTATTGCACTCATATTTCATCAAACAATCTCATCAACAATCCAGTAACAACATAATTAACCTATAGGAAGGGTGCACCCTCATTAGCCCCCAAAAAAGGAGAATTTAATTGGAAGCTCCAAAGCATGACTGGTTGCTGATTGGTTGCTGTAGTCAAGTGAGAAGATGATTAGATAGACCAATCAGCGCAGGCTAAAGACACATATGAGTAACTGACTCGGAAGTGATTCATGTGAATAGCACAAAGTGTATGCATCAACCACCACTGCAACAGAAAAATGTCAAGTCGGAGGGAAAGAAACTCAACTACATTGATGTAGTTTATAGATGCTAATGACAAAAGCAATATCAATGTAGTTGAGTTCATTTCTTTCCAACTTAACATTTTATTGTTGCAGTCGTGGTTGATGAGTACGCTTTGTGTTAGCTTTTCCTGTGCGTGCGTGTCCCCAGACGACCCGTCGAGTCCCGGTAGCAAAGTTCTTAAAAACACATTTCATCTCTGCTCTTCAAAGCAGAACATGTATAATAGGCCTATGTTGGTTCGTCACTGAAGCATGAGCATTCCTTTTTATTTCCCGCCCTCTCTATGGACAAAAGCATCGAACGGTGACTTTCAGAGATTCAAAGGTAGGCATCTCAGCAAAATGTTAGGATGCCGCCACTATTAAATCATAAAACATTAACAGTGCTAAGAGCAATTATGCCCAGCCGTGAGGTGGAAAGCTCCATTCATTAATTATGCATCTGTTGGTTTGGAGCACGTCCGGATTTCATACACTGTGCAGGTTAGCGCCTGAGTGTTGCGCTAAAGAGAATTAACTCCAACTTTGGGAGAGGACATAAATTCTCCATTATCTCCCACTCTGCTGGGTTGCCTCTTCCTCCTCCAAAGCACGGGAAATCTGACTACTGGTTTTCATATGTCTACTTACACATTTCTCCTTGGGCCTCTTAGGACCTGGTGGGTAAAAATAAAACATGTGAGCTAATGTTCCCTGGGAGTCAAACTCATTGCTTCAAATATTCACATGGCTTTAGAAGCCAGCCATTCCTTGCTGGTTGAGTTCTTGTATGTGTGCTGCACCTTGTTTACCTGAAACTGTATGACTACAATGCAAACTCTCAGCAAATTAATAATTCACAATTGCTGAGGGATAGTTTGTTAACTACTATAAAAACTAGGGCAAATGACTATATGGGATTTACAAAGTTGTTCTTTCTAACATTACAGATTCACAGAAAAGAAATGAATTATCACTTTTCCACTTACATTGGAATCCGAAGCATGTATCTTTATCCATGACAAGATCATTACAATGGCCCCCTGGTAATATGATTACAGTATAGGAACGATAAACTGAAGATGTACTCTAAAAATCCTTCTCAGAATTGATTCATTACCACCAGCTCATCCTCTTTTGCCTCATTCTACTTCTTCCAATCTTATTCTCCCCCTTTTCCGCTCTTCAGAAACAGGGCACTGCAATAACATAATATCTGAACAGTCCACTCCCCTAGTATTGCCACGGTCTTCACGAGGCTGTTTAAGACGATTACTTTGGAAGAGATTTCTTGCAGGCTTTTCAGTGGTTTTCATAACCTGTTTCTGCTGCTGTGAGCGCAGGGAGGTTGCAGGAAACATGGAGGGCACCATGCCTATGATTAAGCATCAGCTGATTATGCACTTACAGTGTAATCTTAAATTAAGGATATGAAATCACTTGCTTTACAGCCATGAAGAGATTTTCCTCACAATGGGGCTACCTTGCATTAATCAGCTTTGTGGCACTGAAAGGCACTGAATATATTTGGCCTTTTGTACTGCGATGATAATGTGTTCCATGTGAAGCTGCACTCTTTCAATACCCCCCCCCAACTCCTCCCTCCATTGATTTCTCTTCCCTTATCTTTCTCTCTTCCTTTCTTCTCCTCGTGGTATCATTTTTTGCACTTTTCTGAACAGTACTTTCTCTCACTGCATGGTGGCGTATGGCGTGGGGACTTATTGCTAGACATTTGGTTCTACTTTTGCACATAGAGGGTAAGGGGAATGAGGGAGTCTGTTGTATTGACTGGCTGTTCCGAGCCGAGACACACATTTTCGACTCTCAACACTCCGTAACACCGACAAGACATTGGATGACACAGCCATTTCAAAATACAACAACCATGACGATAGTCTGTAAACAGGGTGAGATCTGGGTCTGCACGTTTATCTTGGCGCTCCTCAATGTTGTGCCCTGCAGCAGGCAGCCATGGTGGGATTGGTACATACAACAGCTGTGACAACAATCTATGAAAACATCCTTGCCATAACTGCACCACAATGAGACAATTTGTGACAGTAGCTACACAGTAGTGATTACTGTTGTCAAGACAACGATGAGGTTTGACAGTCTGGTCACAGTGGACATGGGCATCTGTCACAGAGCCTGTAGATTGGTCCTTAAAGAGAGTGTGACATGTTGCAGTTTAAATGATGCTAAATAATGCAAGACTTGAGTGACTGTATGCAAGTCGTGCTGGGAAATGACATATTTCCATTTGTTTTTCCTATCTTATTACTCTCTCTCTCGCTTTCTCTCTCTCTCTCTCTGCTCATATCTCAGTCTTGTGTTTTCTCCTGTTTATTGCTAAAGTTATAAATTGATAATTCAACAGATGGGTAAAATAGTGTATTTATGTATGCCAAAGTCACTCAAGTTCATCTATTCGGCTTAATATCCATTTTAAATATATTTGTACATTAACTACAGTATTTGAATTTAACAGGTTACTTCACGTTAACTACAAGAAAGAAAATAGTAGAAAGACAGAGTGTGAATAAAATAAGAAATTAAAGTTGCGGTAAACTTACTTTTGACACAGAAATGGAAGATTTGTGAAATCATATTCGTTTTCAGTTCCTAACAGGATATTGTAGTCACTTTGTTTTGTAAAGTTGTGCAGTCCAAGGCTGAAGTGTTACAGGCCCATACTGGGAAAAGGTCTGGCATGCTCATTAAGAGATTGGCACAGGAGCCCTGGGGCTTCTGGGTAACGAAGGACCCCATGGACTTGTGGGTAATTGGGCAGCCAGGGCACAGGTGATTGCTGTCGAAGAGTGCTGGTTGGCCAATCAGCTGGTACCTCTGCTTATTGAGAAACAGTGGCTCTTTTGGGATTGTCTCGAAAGGAAGTACGAGAATGCTGCTGGAAACTTTTGCGAAATCAACCATGCCTCACTGTTTAGGCCTTAGAAAACTGGATGCCTGTAATGTTTACCGTTTTGTTATTTTGCTAAATGCCCTTGTGCTACACCCGTGTACCAACGGAAAGGTAGGGAATCTTATAGATGGTGGGTTTATGAAGGAACACAACTGACAGTGTTCTTCTCTTTATGTGTTTTGCTGTGCTTTGGTTGTATGCCAACTTCTGATGTTCAAAATCGTGCTTGGCTACTGTCTGAGACGTTTTGGTTTGTTTAGTCTCTGGAGAATGCTAGGGGATGAAGCCAATGTTCGGGACTGGATACTAATTCAAGGCAGAGAACTGGTGTAGAGATCCTAACATATGATAGAATCATACTTTTACTTTGTTAAGATGTTACTCAAAAGCGTTATCCATAGCAATAGGTCCATTTGGAGGTAGTACATTATGGGCGTAAGTGATTTTGTATTCTTTTGGCCTCTGAGGCTCACTGCAATGTCTGTGCCAATCTATGACAGTGTCCCCATTTGAGCCAGGGCGGGAATCCATCATACCCGCTGCGCCTCATTGGCGCTCACCTCGTGCAGGACAAACTCTCAACAAAAAGAGCAAATAAAAATGACAGCAGGATCCTGGGGTGCCCAGTCACCTGGGAGCGGATCTGATGATAACGGACGAGACAAAGCCATGCTCTCACTTTGTCTCACCTTTGAATCGCTTGACTCTAAAGACAACTGGAAGCTAGTGTAGTGGACCTAGTCTCATTTATACGCTTGGTTACCCCAGGGATATAGTCAATTATGAACTGTGTGACATTTCTAAATGTTGTGACTTCTTCCTCACTGGTGCATCTGTATGAGTACAAGTGGGCAACACTTTACTGTTGGCACACTTCTGTACGCAACATTCATAAAACCTTTATAAAAGGCTAAATAATTCATAATTAAACTGTATTGAAAGATTCTACTAGCATCAATAATCACTGAATTGCACTATTAATACATCCGCCTGAAATAGTACCTGAAAGATCCTTCCTGAAGACTAAGTAAAACATGACAATGAAAGTGCGCCACAGCCCCCCACATTCGCAGCTATTTTCCTGTCACCACTTCAGCACGCTTTCACATGGAGCAGGAAGATGTTAGGCTCCCCATGCGAGAGTTTTAGACTCCAACAGCCCAGGAAGAAGGGGGTATAAAGGTGTATAAATCCAGTTGAGGTAATTCCTGAAAATGAACAATGCTATGTTAGCTGTGAAAGACAGCAGTGGATAACAACAGAGTAAAATGTGGGTGGTGTGGGGACTCTAGAAGTCTCGGCACATTCACTTATGTATGAGCTCTAAATCAATATTTATTGCACATAAAGGAACAATTTTCCCATCATGAATGATTAAACCTCCAAAAGATGCCTACAGTTGGTGCGTGTTATATTTTTCTAAATTCAAAACTGATGAATAAGAAATTACACATCGCAATGTGGAAGGCAGAAGGCTACCTTCACGGATGTTTACTAGATGCAGGTTATCATTGTAATATCGCGTTTCCGGATCGTACTCAGGCTTGCAACACAACGACTCATCTAAATATTTAATATCTGCGCAGGAAGGGCACAGGGAGCAAAGCATTCTGGTTAATGCATGCGGTAAAAATAGTTGTTGACCAGTTGTGAAATAATTATTTCTATGCAGGGGGTGTCTTTCTCATGCACAATTAATGACTGTAATGCTTCCCACACTATTGTAAATATGTTTAGTTATTTATACATTTAGAGATTGTCAATGATTGTCTTTTTTTGGTGTTGCCAAAGTGGACCGATGAGGAATGAGTAAACGCTTTATCCACTGCCAACAGTTTGGTTGTTTAGACGTCTGTTCTTACCATGCAACGGACTGTAAACTGGACAGTATGTTGAGTGTATGTGTTGTTCACATGTAGGTCTACAACTGTTTTTAATATGTACATGATTATATACCTGTTACTCTCTTTATTTGTGTGTTTGTGTGTGTGTTTGTGTATGTGTGGGTGCTCGCGCATGTCTTTGAAAATATCCTGTAATGTGCAATCATTTAGAAGTCTACCTCATGCCAATTACCTGTCAAATTATGAAAAGTACGGTTTGCGGTTTTAATCCAACTGAATGCCATTCGGCAATTTTCTAATGCACAACAAGGGGAAGATAAATTAATCAAAGGGATAGAAAATCAATTGGGTTCTGTCATTTTGAATCACACAGCAAGGCTCTTTTACCTTCTCTCTTATTGTGCTTCATTTGAATACAATCCCTGCGAGGGCAGAGATTTGAGATGCTGAGCATGTTGTACATAGGGGAGTGTGTCTGATAGATAGCTAGAGTCCACGCAGATACGGACTCTGGAGCGTGATTCACACAGGATAATACATGAACAGGGGAGGTGGTCTAGACACTCCCACATAACTAACCAGTGAAAAGTCTCATTTCTAGTCTAGGGCCATCTTCATCCAGACAACGTTAATTTCCTGCTGAAACTGAAATAAAACGTACTGAGCAGAATCAAAACATGTGCTGAGCTATGCAGTACACACAATCATAATATGCTGTTCGAAATGCATTAGTCTCTGTCTGTCTTCCAGCTCTCCTCAAGAGGTAGAAGGTCTGGAATCAGTTTACCTCCTGCATGCACAGGTCTCCAATCAGCTTCCCTACCTATATGCACAGGTCTGGAATCATATTACCCTCCTACATGCACAGGTCTGGAATCAGCTCACCCTCCTACATGCACAGGGCCAAGTGTCTATAGTGACTTTTGGAGAACATGAGGAGCATGCACACTCATACCACTCCCTCCTCACACCACTCCCTCCTCACACCAATACCAAATATGACCTCCGCATGCCACAGATCCATGTATTGTTTCTAGACGTGGATCTACTGTTGAATCTTGGGTTATTCTTCAGATTAAGTTCTCAGTTCAAGTCCTGCAGACAGACATACAGGCACACACACACACACACACACACACACACACACACACACACACACACACACACACACACACACACACACACACACACACACACACACACACACACTAAGAAAGATACATGACACAGTTATGGAGACACTATCCTGACATGAAAACAAAAGCTTGTGTGAAAGAGAAGGAAAACGGGCCCCAGGAGCTGAAGGAAATTAGACAGGGAAGTAGAGCAGTGATGCAGGTTTTATGCTACTACACCGGTGGGATCTACCACACTGTGTGGCGCTAACTTGTTTACTTCCTTGCCCTCAGTGCCAGATTATAATTAATGGACATTTGTAGGGAAAATCAAGTCTGAAATTTCAAAGTGGAAATTACAAACTTCAGAGGCCTTTTAAAACCTCAAATACACTACAAATGTAACTGTGTATAAATATTACACACACATTTGTTACTACTTTATATCAATATCAAACACATAAAAAATGTATAACATATTCATAACGCATGATGATATATGTAGAGAGATTCACAATTAGATTACATTAGAAAACAGCAATTCTAAGGTCTTGATTAAGAAAAAGGATTAAACATTTCAATACTGTTATTGCGACCATAATATCCATGATGGTTGGACACCATCCTCTTGTAAATGGTGGATAATAACAAAATACAATGAGAGCAAAGCAATTAGAGATGATAAAATGTCATTGTGTCTCCAAACAAATAATCCAAAGGTCGGTTGGATGACTGATGACATTGATCAGGTGTTTATTTATGTTTGCTCATGAAGGTTAGTTAATGTTGACATTTATTTGGATCATTTTCAGCAAGGATTAAGAATGATTCATGCAAGATGATATTGCCTTGACTATGTGTGTGTGTGTGTGTGTGTGTGTTTGTGCGTGTGTGTTTGGGGCGGAGTTTTGATGAACTATGCCTGCATGGTGATTAACTTTGTCCGAGACCTGAAGATTCAGCGGGCTAACACAGTCTTGGTGGGTGCACAGACGACACCAGATTAAACCAGTCTGTCATATTGATACTGTAACCCGCATCACACACACATGCTATCATATCAGTTACTGGGGTTGTTTTAGAGAGGAGGTAAAAGAAAGGAGGAGGTCAAAGAGAGAGGGAGGAGGTCAAAGAGAGAGGGAGGAGGTCAAAAAGAGAGAGGAAGAGGTCAAAAAGAGAGGAGGAGGAGGTCAAAGAGAGGAGGAGAAGGTCAAAGAGAGGAGGGGGAGATCAAAGAGGGGAGGGGGAGATCAGAGGGGAGGGGGAGATCAAAGAGGGGAGGAAGAGATCAAAGAGAGAGAGGAAGAGGTCAAAGAGAGAGAGGAAGAGGTCAAAGAGAGAGAGGAAGAGGTAAAAAAGAGAGAGGAGGAGGTCAAAGAGAGGAGTAGGAGGAGGTCAAAGAGAGAAGGAGATCAAAGAGAGGAGGAGATCAAAGAGAGGAGGAGGAGGTCAAAGGGAGGTGAAGTGAACTATGCTCACACGGTGAAGGTAATAAATATTGGCATTAGCTGCAGGAGTGTGTGTGTGTGTGTGTGTGTGTGTGTGTGTGTGTGTGTGTGTGTGTGTGTGTGTGTGTGGTGAACAAACTGTACCTGCCAAAACTCCAAGCCAACACAGCCTTGTGGTGTTCCTGTCCTTGTGTGTCTATAGTATGTATATATATGTGAGAAAGGAAAACATTAGCATGATAACTCTCACTTGTGTGTAGAGGTGCATGTATTTGTATCTGTCTGTATGTACCCACATTAAGCCATTCACAGCTGATAGCCAGATACTGCAGGAGCAGCTGTCTCTCATTATTTATGGACTATGGACATTATTGTCAGTCTGTCTCTATTCCTCCAAGCCATAGCATATGTGCATATATGACCAGCACGTGCCGGTCCTCCATCCAGAAATAATCCAATGCCACCAGACAGTGAGCCATGTCCATCCACTGCACTAAATACTGACTAACATTAAAATTAAGTGGTTCAAAGTCAGATGTTCTCAAGAGAGGAGCCATGAGTATAGTGGAAATCTCCCAGTCATTCACCTCATAGTCAATCTTAGAAAATAAAATATGAGTAAAACCATGTCAGCAAAAAAACATTTCTGAATACACACTTTATGCAGTGTACAGCAGTCCTGTTACAATTGACATTTTCACAAGTGATACATGTGTAATAACAGGTTAAAGTGGCACATGACCACTTTCCAACATCATATTCATTATCTCCAGTACCATTCCAGTGTCAAGTTATGTGAAAATAGCTATGTTCCTCCATTATGTAGTCAAGAAAATAATAAGAAAAACATGGCAATTTTGAAAAAACTAAAAAGTTTCCAGCCAGAGGGGGGATGTCTACTACTTGAGTCCTCTTGTGATCACTGTTTCCTTATAGTACTGTGTAATTGCCTTTTACCTTGACAAATAATTGGAATGGTGGGCATAAAAGAACATTTTCAGTTTGGCATTCTCATCTCAGAAACAACAATCAAGTCCAAGAAAAATCTGTTATTCATTATTGCTACTCATCATTGTGAGGACTGTGTCCACACTGGATTATGGTACATTTGAGCATATGAAAGGCATATTTGAGATAGCAATGCGTAAACAAGCAAATAGATTATCTCTCCATGAAATTTTTCCTGTCAGACGATTGGCTTGTGCCTTTGATCATGCTATTTGAAAGAGAGTAAAGCCAGTCATCAACAGAGAATAGAGACAGTTATCAACGGAGAGAGTAGAGCCTTCATCAACAGAGAGAGTAGAGACAGTCATCAACAGAGAGAGTAGACAGTCAAGAGAGAAGAGTCATCAACAGAGAGAGTAGAACCAGCCATCAACAGAGAGAGTAGACATCATTAACAGAGCGAGTAGACAGTCATCAACAGAGCGAGTAGACAGTCATCAACAGAGCGAGTAGACAGTCATCAACAGAGCGAGCAGACAGTCATCGACAGAGTGAGTAGAGACAGTCATCAACAGAGTGAGTATACAGTCATAAACAGAGTGAGTAGACAGTCATCAACAGAGTGAGTAGGACCAGTCATCAACAGAGAGAGTAGAACCAGTTATCAACAGAGTGAGTAGAGACAGTCATCAACAGAGAGAGTAGTCATCATCAACAGAGTGAGCAGAGACAGTCATCAGCAGAGAGAGTAGTCATCATCAACAGAGTGAGTAGAGACAGTCATCAACAGAGTGAGTAGAGACAGTCATCAACAGAGAGAGTAGACAGTCATCAACAGAGAGAGTAGTCATCTTCAACAGAGAGAGTAGAGCCAGTCATCAACAGAGAGAGTAGATCCAGTCATCAACAGAGAGAGTAGTCATCATCAACAGTGAGAGTAGTCATCATCAACAGAGAGCGTAGTCATCATCAACAGAGAGTAGAACCAGTCATCAACAGAGAGAGTAGAACCAGTCATCAACAGAGAGAAGACAGTCATCAACAGAGAGAGTAGTCATCTTCAACAGAGAGAGTAGAGCCAGTCATCAACAGAGAGAGTAGATCCAGTCATCAACAGAGCGAATAGATCCAGTCATCAACAGAGAGAGTAGAACCAGTCATCAACAGAGAGAGTAGTCATCATCAACAGAGAGTAGATCCAGTCATCAACAGAGAGAGTAGAACCAGTCATCAACAGAGAGAGTAGTCATCATCAAAGAGAGTAGTCATCATCAACAGAGAGTAGTCATCATCAGTAGAGAGAGTAGTCATCATCAACAGAGAGAGGAGAGCCAGTCGTCAACAGAGAGAGTAGATCCAGTCATCAACAGAGAGAGTAGAACCAGTCATCAACAGAGAGAGTAGTCATCATCAACAGAGAGAGTAGATCCAGTCATCAACAGAGAGAGTAGAACCAGTCATCAACAGAGAGAGTAGTCATCATCAACAGAGAGAGTAGATCCAGTCATCAAAAGAGAGAGTAGAACCAGTCATCAACAGAGAGAGTAGTCATCATCAACAGAGAGAGTAGTCATCATCAACAGAGAGTAGAAACAATTATCAACAGAGAGAGTAGAACCGATCATCAACAGAGAGAGTTCAACCAATCATCAACAGGGAGAGTTGACAGTCATCAACAGAGAGAGTAAAGACAGTCATCAACAGAGAGAGTAGAACCAGTCATCAACAGAGAGAGTAGAACCAATCATCAACAGAGAGAGTTGACAGTCATCAACAGAGAGAGTAAAGACAGTCATCAACAGAGAGAGTAGAGCCAGTCATCAACAGAGAGAGTAGAACCAGTCATCAACAGAGAGAGTAGAGACAGTCATCAACAGAGAGAGTAGAGACAGTCATTAACAGAGAGAGTAGACAGTCATCAACAGTGAGAGTAGACAGTCATCAACTGTGAGAGTAGTCATCATCAACAAAGAAAGTAGTCATCATCAACAGAGAGAGTAGAACCAGTCATTAACAGAGTCATGAGTCTTGTCTTGGAGGCAGAACTGGCCATTTCCCCTTAGATTAGCCAGTTGCTTTGATCTTAATTTAAGGTTAGGTTTAGGTTTTGGCATTAGTGTTAGCAGTGCGGTCAAGTTTAGGGTTAACGTTAGGGTTACATTTAAAATCAGTTTTCTTTGTGCCAGCTAGTGACCACTCTGCAGAGCTGCCTTCAGAACAAGATGCATGACAAAAAACTTCATCCTGTATCTTACCCTAGCTTTCAAGTGAATTATTTACCCCCGTTTGCGGACATTTTGCTATTTTTCTCCTATCACTTTCCTTGTTCATTGTAGTTAATTTTTTCAGATATTATTCTTATTGTTTTTTCAAAAAGACTCATCTCGGTTAACATCAAACAGCTCTTTAGCTCCCAAACCTTAATTTGTCTCCATGCTTTGAACAAAAGTTATTGCAATTCAGTCTAATATTTTACTTTGGTCTGCTATCTAGATTCATTGTGGCTCTAAAGCATCATTTTTAACTCGGGTTTATTGTGGCCTTATGCACATTGGGTGCAACCTTACCTTGCATGGGCTCCTGACAGTTCCCATGTCTAAGTGCACACTGAATGAGTGAGAGTGAGGGGCTCTCTGGCAGCTGCTGGAGAAGGGCTGAAGCAGCCGTTAAAGGAATCCCAGTCTCCTGGCAGGTGCTCTAATGGCGTCTGTCACTGATAATGACAACAAAGGAAAGGTATACTAACGACAGTAAAGGAGAGGTAGTATACTAACAACTGTAAAGGAGAAGTAGTATACTAACAACTGTAAAGGAGAGGTAGTATACTAACAACTGTATAGGATAGTTAGTACACTAACAACTGTAAATTAGAGATAGTAAATTAGCAACTGTAAAGGAGAGATAATATACTAACAACTGTATAGGATAGGTAGTACACTAACAACTGTAAATTAGAGATAGTAAATTAGCAACTGTAAAGGAGAGATAATATACTAACAACTGTATAGGATAGGTAGTACACTAACAACTGTAAATTAGAGATAGTAAATTAACAACTGTAAAGGAGAAGTAGTACACTATCAACTGTAAAGGAGAGGTAGTACACTAACAACTGTAAAGGAGAGGTAGTATACTATCAACTGTAAATGAGAGAAAGTATACTAACAACTGTAAAGGAGAGGTAGTATACTAACAACTGTAAAGGAGAGGTAGTATACTAACAACTGTAAAGGAGAGGTAGTATACTAACAACTGTAAAGGAGAGGTAGTATACTAACAACTGTAAAGGAGAGGTATTATACTAACAACTGTAAAGGTGAGGTAGTAAACTAACAACTGTAAATAAGAGGTAGTATACTAATAACTGTAAATGAGAGAAAGTATACTAACAACTGTAAAAGAGAGAAAGTATACTAACAACTGTAAAAGAGAGGTAGTATACTATCAACTGTAAATGAGAGGTATAAAACTAACAACTGTAAAGGAGAGGTAGTATACTAACAACTGTAAAGGAGAGGTAGTATACTAACAACTGTAGAGGAGAGGTAGTATACAAACAACTGTAAAGGAGAGGTAGTATACTAACAACTGTAAAGGAGATAGTGCTTTCAGAAATTATTCAGACCCCTTTACTTTTTCCACATTTTGTTAAGTTACAGCCTTATTCTGAAATTGATTAAACTGTTTTTCCCCCTTATCGAAAAGCAAAAACAGGTTTGTAGAAATGTTTCCAAACATACACAAAATAATAATGAAAATATCACATTTACATAAATATTCAGACCCTTTACTCAGTACTTAGTTGAAGCACCTTTGGCAGCGATTACAGACTCAATTCCTCTTGGGTATGACGCTACAAGCTTGGCACACCTCTATTTGGGGCATTTCTCCCATTCTTCTCTGCAGATCCTTCTTAATCTCTGTCAGTTTAGATGGGGAGCGTCAGAGAATCTTGTTTCTTTAGGTGTCTTTTGGCAAACTCTAAGCGGGCTGTCATGTGCCTTTTACTGAGGAGTGGCTTACGTCTAGCCACTCTACCATAAAGGCCTGATTGTTGGAGTGCTGCAGAGATGGTTGTCCTTCTGGAAGGTTCTCCCATCTACACAGGGGAACTCTGGAGCTTTGTCAGAATGGCCATAAGGTTCTTGGTCACCTACCTGACCAAGGCCCTTCTCCCCCGATTGTTCAGTTTGGCTGGGACGCCAGCTCTAGGAAAAGTTTTAGTGGTTCCAAATCTTCCATTTAAGAATAATGGTTGCCACTGTGTTCTTGGGGACCTTCATTGCTACATAAATATTTTGGTAGCCTTCCCCAAATCTGTGCCTCACCACAATCCTGTCTCTGAGCTCTACGGACAATGTCTTCAACCCTATGGCTTGGTTTTTGCACTGACAAGCACTGTCAACTGCGGGACCTTATATAGACAGGTGTGTGTCTTTCCAAATGATGTCCCATCATTTGAATTTACCACAGCTGGACTCCAATCAAGTTGTAGAAACATCTCAAGCATGATCAATGGAAACAGGATGCACCTGAGCTCAATTTCGAGTCCCATAGCAAAATGTCTGAATACTAGTGTAAATAAGGTATTTCTGTTTTTTATTTTTAATACATTTGCAAAATAAAATAAAACGTTTTGTTTTATTATGGTAGGGTATTGTGTGTAGATTGATTAGGAAGAAATTAATGTAATACATTTTACAATAAGGCTGTAAAGTAACACAATGTGTGAAAAGTCAAGGGGTCTGATTATTTTCTGGTCACTGTAGTTGTAGCATAACAGCTATCTTTGAACCTATGAAGTTCAGTACACATGCACTTGGGGAAGTGGTTGGGATCTGAGCAGTGCTGATATTACATTTCACTACTCTTGCAATAACATCTGCTAAATATGTGCATGCAACCAACACAATGTGATTTGACCAATACAATTAGATTTGATTTGATTGATATTACTGGATGCAGGCCCACATGGCTTGTGTGCTATGGAGTCA
The DNA here is from genome assembly GCF_045791955.1 of Oncorhynchus clarkii lewisi. Lineage (NCBI taxonomy): Eukaryota > Metazoa > Chordata > Actinopteri > Salmoniformes > Salmonidae > Oncorhynchus > Oncorhynchus clarkii. The sequence goes on along the minus strand of NC_092160.1, from coordinate 24,779,944 downwards.
ATTTTGCTACAAACTCAAAAAAAAATTGTTAAGTTGTTTTACTTTTCATTAAGTCTCCTAATGTGACTTAAATAACCTTCATGATTTACCTTATATTACTACATTTGGTAAGATAAGTACATTTGTTCAGAATTGACATAGGTCTTACTCAGTGGTGACATGTCATTCAGGGCAGGTGGGGCTATTTGAGCCCCACATCTTTAGCAAAAGCTTTCCTGTTTTTCATGTAATTTTGGCATTAATACCTATCACATATCAGTTTGCAAACAAGCTTTTTTGCTTTCTTGAGTGAGGCAGCTACTAAATGCAGGTTTTTCAGCCTAGCTCAGTGCTTTTTGTTGTGGTGGGGCAGCCAGTGGAAAATACGGAGTGATGTTCTCTAGTTGCGCCATGATTGTCACTCAAGGGGGCAATATGTCATCGCCAAGTCTAAGGGTAGAGCTTGAGAATTCAAGCCCCTTGGGTGCTGCCATAGAGTTACATTAGAAGTGCCCATCAAGGAAGGCTCAAGGTCATTGGCCTCAGATTAATTGATGTCAAATTACGTTATATCTACAGTAGTTTTGATTGGACTGATCATGTCAAATTCTTTTTGAGTGGTTTGGAAGGAATCAGTGGCTAACTGGAGTGGCTGTATGGTCCCACGTCTGGGATTAAGGGTACATTTTCTAAGCTTAGAATGATAAACATTCAACATTGGCCATGCTGTCAATGAAGCAGGATTTGTGCCGCACTCAAAACAACTGTTAACTCGGAACTGCGAAATTGACTTCAGTGAGTTCAAGACAACTGAGAACTCGGGAGAAATTGTCTCAGACTGGGAAAATATATATTGAACGGTCATCCAACTCTGAATTGCAAATCCGGAACTCGTTCTTGTTTAGCTACGACCTAAAGATGACTGACGTCATCACGATTTGACCTTATTATTTTCAGAGTTCCCAGTTGTCGTGAAAGCACCATAAATCCAGAGGAAGCCAGAATTTGATGACCAAGTTTCATAACAAAATTTGCCCACGAAGGACCACCTTCCTGTTCAAGTGAGCATAGCACAACAAGGTGAGTCCAAAAATGTATTGTATGCTGCTGAATAAATTATGTAATATGCCAGGGAGATATGTATACTGTAGCAAAGAAAATAATACTAAGTCTATGTTGTGTAGTAAGCTGTTAGTAGCCCATGTGCCTCACCCTAATAATTTGCAACTATTTTCCACTCTTAATTTCACCTACTGTTCTGCCTTTTTTGGTGCACATGTAGCCTATAACCTGTTTTGATGTACAGGGAGAACACTGTAAGAACGGCCCATGTTCTAAATTATGTTACTGTACATTTCAAAAGTGCTGAACAAATAGTTATACTGACTACGTCTGTCCTAGCACGCTCATTAATGTCTTAATCAAAATTACGGATTGCCTCTTATCTGCTTGTCACCCCCTTATGTCATAGTTTGTCAGTAGAAACCCCATTTGTTTATTAAGCAAGTCAGCCATATCAGCTATGTTTTTTTAAGGCAGTAAAGGAGGCTGAATGAGCTGTTTCACTACCAGATACGGTTCTGTTGATAGCTAGGTGTAGCAGTGCTTAGTTAAATAAAGGTTAAATAAAAATAAAGGTTTTGGGACTGCTGTTGGGACTCTGATGCTGGGACATTTTATGTAGGCCCTAACCGTCACGGCCATTGAAAGAACTGGACCAAGGTGCAGCGTGGTGACGGTACATATTGTTTTATTTAGAAAAGATGCTGAACAAAACAATAAACACTACAAAAACAAACCGTGAAGCTAAAGGTTATGTGCCATAAACAAAGTTAACTTCCCACAAAGACAAGTGGGAAAGGGCTACCTAAGTATGGTTCTCAATCGGAGACAACGATAGACAGCTGTCCCTGATTGAGAACCCTACCTGGCCAAAACATAGAAATACAAATAATACAACATAGAATACCCACCCCAAATCACACCCTGACCATACCAAATAGAGACATAAAAAGGATCTCTAAGGTCAGGGCGTGACACTAACAGTTTGTGGGCACTGTTTGTCACCGTTACAGTGCAATTAATGTATTGTGTAGTGTTGTGGTAGTAGTGGCTTTGCTGGCATGTTTCCCATATATTTTGTTTTGTTTGCCCCACCAAGATTTACATGCTAAAATCGTCACTGGTATTACTGCATTTAGATTAAGGAAACATGTAACTGCCATGTTTTAGGAAACAGAACAGCAAGAATTGACTTGATGTGCCTTTATCAGTCGTTTTCATTCAACAACATGTGACATTACGAATATGTTGGGATAGGTCTTTGGAAAAGAAGAAGGAAGTGTACTTATTCAAAAACAGATTGAAGTATTTTCTGATTGGGAGGGGGGTCCTGCTGTAGAGTGTCTACTGAAGGCAAGGTGACCTTTTACTTCGAAAGGAACATTAGGCCCATCTCCCAAGTCCCAAGAGTTTCCTTTGTGATCAGAACAACGACTGGCGCTAAGAGAAGTTGATGAATGTAATATACATGCCAGTAAGAAAGAGAGACTGAACGAAAACTAGAAAGGGACAGGAAGATGATGCAAACCCGATGCAAGATGCCAAATAACTCAGGCTAACGATTCAGCAACTGGGATGCAAGCCCATGCCAGGGTGATTTCAGGTAGGGAGTGCGAGAGACACTCAGCGGTAGAATAGGCTTCAATCTACATTGAGGCCTTCATTGTCATCATCCCCATTTCCCCGAGAACGTTTCAAAGACACAGAGCAAGATCAAGGCAGTCTGGTTCCCTCTGACACATAACATGCAGGCATGGCATCCCTGTCCTTTATTCCCCAAGTTCTCCTAAGCCACCGCTCCCCTAGTGCCCCCAGAATACCTAGCCCATTCTCTTCATACAATGAACACATCAAAACATGAGAGGCTTTCTTTTTTTATCTGGCAAGCTTGAAAGAGAATGCATGCAAAATTTAACATGCCTTGTTACCACCGCTATCCTTTGTCTTTATTGAGGTGCTTCGCCACTTTGCCGGCTGCATTATGACAGGGATGACATTGGTGACAGCCTAGCTCGGATGTAACTCACACTTAAACAGCTACGGTCCCTTGGGAGTCACCAAAAGCAGTTCCAGTCAAAATGGAAGGGACCTTTTGAGATAGAATAAAGTGACCTTCTGAACCACATCACCGGCGTCTAATATTACATCAGAACAGCCTGCGGGAGGACAGGTGGAGCTAATTGTGTGACTATGAAGATATCAAGAGGATTACAGGGTCTAATGTGAATAACAAAAAGATTGAGGTTGCATTAAAGCTGTAGACCATCTGTGTCAGAAGTCAATAAACATAAATTCTGTTAGAAATACAAAATGTCTGCTGTTGGAAATACAAAATGTCTCCAACGTGGTAGTGCTGATGTATATCAACATGGCAGCCACATATATTTTTCTCGCCATAAAATGTTGTTTTTACTAGATAATGTATTGGCCACTGTACAGGTCATTAATGAGACGTTACGTGACAAACTGTAGCCACAGAATGATCAATGACAAATTCATAATATTTTATTATTATGGTGAAGCATTATGCATATTGTTATTATTATATTCTGGGTCGGTTGATACAATTTTTGGGGATGACTCTGAGCACACGCAAGTTTATTATTCATGATGTACATGATTATTTTCTGGTTTCATGTCATTTGCTTATCAAATAAATGTTATCCATGTGGAAACAGGCTACAGATACTTGGGTCTGGAAGAAGCATTTGAGTTGCCCAATACTTGCCCTGAAAGTAATTAACTCCTTCCTTCACGCATGGCAAAAGAGAAAAGGGATAGAGGGATTTTATTTTAATGATTTGATTCACTGATCCCTTAAATTTACCCCTAGAGTAAGAGAGGCAAATCAATTCCATCTTGATTTATTGTCTTTTTAGCCTTTTCAATGCTGAGTAAATTAGCTAATAAAATCCAGAACTATTTTATGACACAAATATAAGCTAAACAACACGTTAGACAGATCATTCATCTTCTCAAGGATTTATGACATGTGACGCTGAAATGTACAGTACCAGTCAAAAGTCTGGACACACCTACTCATTCAAGAGTTTTCTTAATTGTTTACTATTTTCTATATTGTTGCATAACAGTAAAGACATTGAAACTATGAAATATCACGAATTCAAGTAATAACCAAAAACATGTTAAACAAATCAATATGTATCTATAATTTATATTTGAGATTCTTCAATGTAGCCACCCTTTGCCTTGATGACAGCTTTGTACACTCTTGGCATTCTCTCAAACAGCTTCATGAGGAATGCTTTTTCAGCAGTCTTGAAGGAGTTTCCACATATACTGAGCACTTGCAGGCTGCTTTTCCTTCACTCTGCGTTCCAACTCATTCCAAACCATCTCAATTCGGTTGAGCTTGGGTGATTGTGGAGGCCATGTCATCTGATGCAGCTCTCCATCAATCTCCTTCTTGGTTAAATAGCCCTTACACAGCCTGGAGGTGTGTTTTGGGTCATTGCCCTGTTGAAAAACAAATGACAGTCCCAGTAAGTGAAACCAGATGAGATGTTGTATCGCAGCAGAATGCTGTGGTAGCCATGCTGGTTAAGTGTGCCTTGAATACTAAATAAATCAGAGACCATGTCACCAGCAAAGCACCCTCACACCGTCACACCTCCTCCTCCATGCTTCATGGTGGGAACCACACATGCGGAGATCATCTGTTCACCTACTCTGCGTCTCACAAAGACACGGCGGTTGGAACCAAAAATCTTAAATTGAGAGTCATCAGACCAAAGGACAGATTTCCACCGGTTTAATAACCATTGCTCGTGTTTCTTGGCCCAAGCAAGTATTTTCTTCTTATTGATGTCCTTTAGCAGTGGATTCTTTGAAGCAATTCGACCATGAATCATCACACAGTCTCCTCTGAACAATTGATGTTGAGATGTGTCTGTTACTTGAACTCTGTGAATCATTTATTTGGGCTGCAATTTCTGAGGCTGGTAACTATAATGAACGTATCTTCTTAACTCTGGGTCTTCCTTTCCTGTGGCAGTCCTCATGAGAGCCAGTTTCATCATAGCGTTTGATGGCTTTTGGGAGTGCACATGATGAATTTTGAAATGTTCCGTATTGACTTACCTTAATGTCTTAAAGTAATGATGGTCTGTCGTTTCTTTTTGTTTATTTGAGCCGTTCTTGCCATAATGTGGACTTGGTCTTTTACCAAATAGGGCTATCTTCTGTATACCAGCCCTACCTTTTCACAAGACATCTGATTGGGTAAAACACATTAAGAAGGAAAGAACATCCAAAAATATACTTTTAACAAGGCACATTTGTTAATTGAAATGCATTCCAGGTGACTGCCTCATGAAGCTGGTTGAGAGAATGCCAAGAGTGGGCAAAGCTGTCATCAAGGCAAAGGTTGGCTACTTTGAAGAATCTCAAATATAAAATATAATTTGATTTGTCAAAACACTTTTTTGGTTACTACATGATTCTGTATATGTTATTTCATAGTTGTGATGTCTTCACTACTATTCTACAATGTATACAATTGTAAAAAAAGAAAGAAAAACCCTTGAAAGAGTAGGTGAGACCAAACTTTTGATTGGTACTGTAAATTGCAAAGACCCAAAGTTAGAGGCTAGAACGGAGGTCAGGTCAATGAATGTACTGTATTTGACAATGTTGTTACCCCAACATTATACACATTGCTTTAGAATTCCTTTTGTCCATACACCATACATCTTTCCACTCGGATGTGGATTAATAGATATTTTGAAAAAGCAGGTTTTATTGCTGCTTATGTTCCAGCGGATGTCCTTTAGGGCAGTCCCACCAAATAATGCACATAAATTGTAAAAACCCATTAGACAAACACAAGCCAGAGGTTTCTGATAAGGCCAAGAGTAAATAGAGGTAAACAGCCCTGATGGAGAAGGATGGAGAAGAAAGTAGAGGCCGTGATTATCCAGAGATGGTTCTAGCTCACCAAAATAGCAAGCTTGACTGGCTTGATCAGTATCAATTGCATGTCGAACTTTATCGCCAAAGCCTCAGCTCTGATAAGACATCAAACGAGGCCGACACATTTATTTCAGTTCTGCACCCCATAATTATCAGACCTTTCATCCATTAAAGCCGACAAGGTTAATGCATTTTGTACTTCAATTTGCCTATTTTTCTTTGGAAGATGAGTGCTACAGAAAGCACAAGAAGATATGCAGTGTTTAGAACTGGATGAGCTTTCATTTAACATGAAATACGTCACGCAGGTTCAGATCCACCACTTACTGTCAAAGGGCTTTTAGAACTTCTGTTTCTACATGAAACAAATGGATATGACTGAGACAGACATATGTTATTACGACGGCAGGAAGGGAGGTCACATCCCCTGCAAATCTCCCTATTTCTACCTGGAAAAACTCTGAGAAATTGTTGGCCATTGTCAGAGAAAAATCACTTTGTGTATTCTGTAACACATCTGATGTCAACAGGGCTGCCAAAGAGCTGGATGAATGGTGTTTGATGTGATGGAGAAAGCGTGTTAAGATTTATCAGGGGGGAAGAGTAGGGGCGGAACTATCCAACTTTACCTACCCTAATTGCAATTACCCAATGTAGCCAGGGCTATTATAATTTTTGACAGTTTACAGAACTTTCTTTATTAAAAATAGTTTAAGCCTTTAAGTGGGTTAGGTGTCTTGAGCTTTTGTGTTTCTTCTTGACAGACTTGAGCGCTGGCTTCTTAATTGCTTGTACCTTGGCAGGTCGTAGGCTAATGCCCCACTGTCCTGGAGACGAGTTATCTGAATCCTTTTAATGAAGCTAAAAAAGATTGGGGGGGGGGGGGGGGGGGTGAACTCACGGGAGAGAGCAACAAGTCTGTGGAGAGAGAGCTCTTCTGGTGATGGGCAGAGGGAGCCAACATGATGGACACATCTGCCGAACAAAGCACATAGAAACAGGTCATTTTACTGTCAAGAAATCTTGAGAAGCTCAGAGAATATATAACCTTTCTGCATACTTGGCCTATGTCTGTGGGCATGTGTGTGTGTGAGTGTGTACCGGGGTTAGATGTGGCTGATGGAATAATCTGTAAGACACAAATGAATTGTCAAAGTCGTCAGCTAGTGAAGCAGGTCTTAGCAAGGCAGATCTTGAAAGATTTGAAAGATTATTTAAATATTTCTATGGCTTCGCTCTCTCCCTCAGTGTCGCATTTGATTTGACAGGTTTTAATGGCAGGAGACATTGAAAATTCCATTCCAAATGAATGTTGGAATGGAAATTTCTGCTTTTTTTCATAAAAGGGGAAAAGAACTTTTGCCTTCTTAATACTTCCTTTTGTGCCTTTGATATTTTGTTAAGCTGTGTGTGTGTGCTTGTGTGTGCGCGTGTGTGTGTGCTTGTGTGTGCGCGTGTGTGTGCGCGTGTGTGTGCGTGTGTGTGCGCGTGTGTGTGTGCGCGTGTGTGTGTGCGTGTGTGTGCGCGTGTGTGTGTGCGTGTGTGTGCGAGTGTGTGTGCGCGTGTGTGTGTGTGCGTGTGTGTGCGCGTGTGTGTGCGCGTGTGTGTGCGCGTGTGTGTGCGCGTGTGTGTGTGCGTGTGTGTGTGCGTGTGTGTGCGTGTGTGTGCGTGTGTGTGCGTGTGTGTGCGTGTGCGCGTGAGAGAGAGAGCATGAATGGGACTGGGAGCGTCAATAGAAAAACTTTGCATGGATGTTTACGGCATGTGTACACGCTTCCAGAAGATACCAATTGTCAGGTTTCTTGTACTTAGATAAACGTACGTATGATCTCTTTGACTCTTTCACTGATACAGATACGAGCAAGTCCAGCACTTTGGACTTAACATTTGCGCGTAAAATCACAACTTTAATGTCCGACAGAATGGACAAACAACATATGAATTCAACTTTTGAAGTGTGTTCATAGTACCCCTTAGGGGGAGTTTATACCACCCCCAAAACAGAATTGTAAATATGAACATTTTGGAAAAATAAAGCAAATAAGTGTTATGGCAGTTACATGAAACAGTTGTTGGGGAGACAGAACATATTAGCAAAAGTCTGTGAGTTTGTAAGTCTTAGGTCAAAAAATGGATTGCAATTTCAAAGAAAAGGCTTTGCTGAACACAAAAACAATAATAATGAGATTGTAATCTCCATTATTACTTTACAGAGGAAAAACTACTGTTATTGATGTAACATCCTTCATTATCGATTTCTTAAACAAAATCTATCGTAACAAATGTCTGGTCCTTTTGGAATGTTTGTAAAATGTCAGTAGAAGGCATAGTTCTTTAGGATTGCATATTTGCAGGTAGTCTGAATAGTATACATGGCCTGGCACCACACCCTAAATAGTCATTTTTTATCTTTATAAATTTCAAAATGAACCTTAACCAGTTAAATTGTGACACAACTATATGTTTTGTTTTGTATTTCAATGTCTGAAATATTGTAACAAAATATGCAAATGTACAATATACAGTGCATTCGGAAAGTACTCAGATCCCTTGACTTCTTCCACATTTTGTTACGTTACAGCCTTATTCTAAATTGTTTTTTTTTTTAAATACACAGTAATCCACCAAAAATACCCCATAATGACAAAGGGAAAACGGATTTTATTTTTTTATTTTGCAAATGTATAAACATTTTAAACAAACTACCTCATTTAAATAAGTATTCAGACCCTTTGCTATGAGAATCAAAATTGAGCTCAGGTGCATCCTGTTCTATTGTGTCACGGCTGTCGTAAGAACAGGACCAAGGCGCAGCGGATGTTGAGTTCCACATATTTAAATTAAAGAGAAACTTAAACAAAACAAAATATATCAACAAACAGACAACTGAACATGACTACGCGGTGCAAATGCAGAAACACAAAACAATATCCCACAAATGCAGGTGGGGTTAAAGCCTACCTAAATATGATCACCAATTAGAGGCAACGATTACCAGCTTCCTCTAATTGGGAACCACACAAACCACCAACCTAGTAATCTATAAACTAGATAACCTGAGGGCTGAGGGCTCTCTATGGTCAGGGCGTGACACATTGATCATCCTTGAGATCTTTCTACAACTTGATTGGATTCCACCTATGGTAAATTTAATTGATTGGACCTTATTTGGAAAGGAAACACATCTGTCCAAATAAGGTCCCACAGTTTTTATTTTAATTTTTTTATTATTAACCCATACAGCTTTTTTGCTACATATGCATACATTTTACATACACATTTTGCACACATGGTACTTTTATATAAAGCAGTCACATAACAATAATACATTACCAAACATAAGCTCTTTAATCCCAACCCTCAGCCACTCTCAGCCCATCCCAACTATCACCATAGACCAAAGCCCTTTAATCCCGCCCCTCAGCCACACTCAGCCTATCCCACCTATCACCATAGACCTCAGCTCTTTAATCCCAACTCTCCTCCACTCTCAGCCCATCCCATCCCACCTATCACCATAGACAACCCTCGTTTGGTTTCCATGTGCCATATTTTTTTTAATTGTGCTGTGAGGTTTTACAAAATGTTTGAACCTTTCCAATCGTATATTTTCCACAGATTGTGAGCTAAAGATGAAACCCTTTCCTACGAGTATTATTATATTATTTATTGACTAACTAAGGCTTTCCAAATTGCCCAACACTGCTATTTGTAACGTTAAATGTAAGTGCATATTGTGATTTTTTAACCATTCCTGAACCTGTGTCCAGAAACAAGCTACATAGGAGTAATACCAGAATAAATGATCTATTGATTCTGTCTCTTCGCAGCACCATATGCCTTTGAATTGGTACATCGAAAATCTCCTCCCATTTATTTTGCAGCTGTCAACATTTTTGTCCTCAGATGAAACTGGTATATTTGTCTATTTATGCCAGTTCCCATCAGCCAATTTGTTTCTTTAATATACACTACCATTCAAAAGTTTGAGGTCACTTATAAATGTTCTGTCCATTAAAATGACATCGAATTGATCAGAAACACAGTGTAGACATTGGTTTTATATTTTTTTGTATTTTCACCTGTTTTTTTCTCCCCAATTTCATGGTATCCAATTGGTAGAAGTTACAGTCTAGTCTGTACGGACTCGGGAGAGGCGAAGGTCGAGAGCCATGCATCCTCCGAAAACACAACCCAACCAAGCCGCACTGCTTCTTTGATACAATGCCCATCCAACCCGGAAGCCAGCCGCACCAATGTGTCGGAGAAAACACTGTACACCTGGCCACAGGAGTCACTAGTGCGCGATGAGACAAGGATATCCCTGCCGGCCAAACCCTCCCCTAACCCGGACGACGCTGGGCCAATTGTGCGCCACACCCATGGGCCTCCCAGCTGCGACAGAGCCTGGCCTCGAACCCAGAATCTCTAGTGGCACAGCTTGCACTGCGATGCAGTGCCTTAAATGACTGTGACACTCGGGAGGCTGTGTACACATTGTTAATGTTTTAAATGACCATTGTAGCTGGAAACGGCTGATTATTAATGGAATATATACATAGGAGTACAGAGGCCCATTATCAGCAACCATCACTCCTGTGTTCCAATGACACGTTGTGTTAGCTAATCCAAGTTTATAATTTTAAATTGATCATTGATCATTAGAAAAGTAGTATCTGCAGCATCAGCATTTGTGGGTTCGATTACAGGCTCAAAATGTCCAGAAACCAAGAACTTTCTTCTGAAACTTGTCAGTCTATTCTTGTTCTGAGAAATGAAGGCTATTCCATGCAAGAAATTGCCAAGAAATGGAAGATCTCCCACAACGCTGTGTACTTCTCCCTTCACAGAACAGAGCAAACTGGCTCAAACCAGAATAGAAAGAGGAGTGGGAGGCCCCTGTGAACAACTGAGCAAGAGGACAAGTACATTAGAGAGTCTGGTTTGAGAAACAGATGCCTCACACGTTTCTGGCCATTTTGAGTCTGTAATCTAACCCACAAATGCTGATCCTCCACATACTCAACAAATCTAAAGAAGGCCATTTGTATTGCTTCTTTAATCAGAACAATAGGTGTGCTAACTGTCAGCTGTGCTAACATAATTGCAAAAGTGTTTTCTAATGATCAATTAGCCTTTTAAAATGAAAAACTTTGATTAGCTAACACAACATGCCATTGGAACACAGGAGTGATGGTTGCTGATAATGGGCCTCTGTACACTTATGTAGACATTCCATAAAAAATCCACCATTTCCAACTACAATAGGCAATTACAACATTAGCAATATCTACACTGTTTTTCTGATCAATTTGATGTTATTTTACTGGACAAAAAAAAAAAAATCTTTCAAAAACAAGGAAATGTCTAATTGACCTCAAACTTTTGAATGGTGTTATATATATATGCTCATCTCATCAGTATGTACTCATCTCAGAATGTGATGGTGTTAGCCCATTCTACTGCACAACATCTACCGCACAATGACTACAAAAGCTTATTGAATTTTGCTTGATTGTGACTATGATCTCTTGTGAGTTTCCTAATGAAGAAGTTGAATACAAAAACAATAATCCCATACATGAAATGTCACTCCATGCTGCAAAAGGTTGCCATCGGGTTATTGATCTGATAAGGTAATTTGTACATATATAAAGATTCCAATAGACCTTCCTGATTTAGTCATAAGTGTCTTTGTAGGATAGTGAAGGACAATTCCCTGGTAACAGAGTGATGCTGATTTTTCACTTTAAAATGCTCTGTATGTCAAGCAAGCAAATAACAATAATTGCAAAGCTAAACAAACCATACCACAAACCACAAGGACTACTTTCAGCAATTTCCACAGAACATTTTACAAAGACACGTGGAAAAATTGGAAAACAGACGCAAAGTCCAGACGCAAAGTTTGATAGCAGAATGGCGGTTTGTGCTGTTGGTGCCATCATTCTGTTACCAAACACTGCATCTGCACTGTCTTCAAGTAAATGTGTTTTGTAGAAAACAACCTGTGGAAATAGTTCAAAGTGATCCATTGCATAGAGTTGTGTGGTTTGTGTTTGACATACATTTTAAAATGAATCTGAATCTCAGCATCACTCTGTTACTGTGGAATAGCCCTTAACAAAGGATTTGGCCAGTGGGTGTTGGAATAGAGATAGAGAGAGAGAGAGAGAGAGAGAGAGAGAGAGAGAGAGAGAGAGAGAGAGAGAGAGAGAGAGAGAGAGAGAGAGAGAGAGAGGGGGAGAGAGAGAACAGAGAGAACAGAGAGAACAAGAGAGAGAGAGAACAGAGAGAGAGAACAGAGAGAGAAAAAGAGCAGAACAGCGAGAGGAGTAATCTCGTTTGGAAGTCATGGCTCGCCCGTACTCCCAGTAAATTTCCTGGTGTACACGGGGGCTAATGGGGGAAAGGTCTGTGTAATTCTCTCTCCATTAGCCACTCTGCCTGGCCTAATTGCCTAGCCGAGCCTGAACAATTTTGTTAGACGTTGCTTGGGTAATTATTTCTGCTTTGGCTAAAAATAACAGCCCCCCGGAATTCAAGTCAATGGATTTCTTTTTCTGGTTCCCTCCTTCCAATGCTCCACTCTACTCCTGACAGGGGAGTTGGGGGTGCGAGAGCTGTAAATAAAACATAATACGGAGGCCATCACTGGAATCCAGTTTGCTGGGGATATAGAGGTTTCAATCAGGGAGAAGGGATGAAAAGCAACAGCATGTATATTTCAAGTAAATATAACAGCTGTACTGTCTTGATGATACATATGGTGTCAATCATAAACATGCATATTATGTGGTATGCTACATAAGGACTGTTGCTTAACCCTAAACCTCTCGTATGATAGAAATCCCCAATTGACAGTTAAGTCTGCAACTGAGGATGATTTTCTTGTCATTGTTGTTTTGGACAAGCTAACTAGCTAGCTAAACTTGCGTGACAACAAGCTCAGCGGGCTAACACAATAGCGCATCATATTAGCACACAATACTGTTAGAGTAAGTGCAGCTTTGGACAACTGGAACGATGGTGTTTTGGGCGTAATGGGTTTAAGACCATGAGTCTGAATCTCCAACCAGCTAGCCAGAGGAGGATGACACCACCTACCTACTGACAACTCTGCTGGCTCTTTGGGGATTTGGTCCAGATTGTTGTTGTTGTTTAGGATAATGTTTTTATAAATGCATTTTCTTTCTAATAATATTCAGAATTCTACCATTCTAGTATTCTAGGACTACTATTTGTTAATAGAAGTGTTTAACATTTGTAATGACTTGTGATTGTATGCCTCATATTGTAGCATTACTTCAAGAAAAAATCTCACATTACTTCAAGAAAAAATCTCACATTACTTCAAGAAAAAATCTCACATTACTTCAAGAAAAAATCTCACATTACTTCAAGAAAAAATCTCACATTACTTCAAGAAAAAATCTCACATTACTTCAAGAAAAAATCTCACATTACTTCAAGAAAAGATTTCACATTACTTCAAGAAAAAATCTCACATTACTTCAAGAAAAAATCTCACATTACTTCAAGAAAAAATCTCACATTACTTCAAGAAAAAATCTCACATTACTTCAAGAAAAAATCTCACATTACTTCAAGAAAAAATTTGACTTGAATGATTCTCTGATACTTCTGGACTTCTGCTCTGCCGTAAATCTATTTTTCTACTCTACCTCCACCAATGGTGCAGTTTCCCCTCAGTACATTTATGGACAGACTGTTTTACCCCCAGTTCTGTTCTGGCACTCAGGCTCAAATCAAGACTGAGTTGCAGCTCTGGAACTTGCGTACTCATGTTCATATATTCCTGTCTTCTTTTCTGCTGGTCTGGCACTTGTGTTTATGTAGTGCAGTGATTGTTGATTTATATTTTGACAGCATGCATCTGCTTATTTTGCTGACGTGCAGTTTTTATTTGTGGGTTTGTGTGTGTGTGTTTGTGTGTGTGTATAAGTGCGTGCGTGCGAGTGTATTTGTGTTCCTGCATCTTTCCAGCATTATTATGTGATACTATGTTTTATGAAGGCAAGCAATAATAATGCATTTCACATCTTATGAAAGGATGACAGATACAGACATGAACCGCAACAGATTCAGTGCTTAATTCTCAGCACTAGTCTGCTTATTAAGATACATGGATGTGATAGCTTGCAAGGCGGGCTTGCACATCTATATATAAAATCTATGCATTCTACAAATTCCTAAATGTTGTTTTCTCATATCCATTTCTCATAGACCCATTGATTGGGGGTTGACTTTGAAAAAGGAAACTGAACTCTCTCTGAATGTAGGTTTTATTTGTGTTGATTCATGAGGTAATAATTTTTTACCTGTGTAATGATTTGCACTTTGCATTTGAATACTGATGGGAGGAAGCTCAAACGTAGGAACACAGGAAAAATACAACAACTGTCTGGCTCCCGTGTTGCTGTCAACAAGCAGGACGAGGAATTCCATTAACATTTTAGACATTCATCTTCACTAATTGTGATATGTCTACCCGAGATTTAGAGATGAATTGAATCACAAATTGTCCTCTGTGTTACAAGGACATTGGGTCGCAAAGAGAATAAATACTGCCCTGTTTTTGATGTGGCAGACAGACACAGTACAGAGGGTGTTTTATTACCAGTTGGTAATAGGCTTCAACATTCAGTTCACTTACATGCCCAGGTACTGACTAATTAGATTCAAATTAAAATGTCCTGTAGGGATTGATAAGGAAAAACACAATAGCCTACATTTAAGCGTATTGTCAACAAGCAAAGTTAGAGATCTTTGGTTAACCCGTCAAGCCCATAAAACATGGAAAAAGCTGACTTCCACCGGAAATACACTCCATCTCTTCCTGGAGCCATACACTACATCTCTTCCTGGAGCCACACTCTCCCTCTCCTCCTGGAGCCATACACTCCCTCTCCTCCTGGAGCCATACACTCCATCTCTTCCTGGAGCCATACACTCCATCTCTTCCTGGAGCCACACTCTCCCTCTCTTCCTGGAGCCATACACCCCCTCTCTTCCTGGAGCCACACTCTCCTTCTCCTCCTGGAGCCATACACTCCCTCTCTTCCTGGAGCCACACTCTCCTTCTCCTCCTGGAGCCATACACTCCATCTCTTCCTGGAGCCACACTCTCCTTCTCCTCCTGGAGCCATACACTCCCTCTCTTCCTGGAGCCACACTCTCCCTCTCTTCCTGGAGCAATACTACCACTTTCTTCCTGGAGCCATACACTCCCTCTCTTCCTGGAACCACACTCTCCCTCTCTTCCTGGAGCCATACTGCCACTCTCTTCCTGGAGCCATACTCTCCCTCTCTTCCTGGAGCCATACACTCCCTCTCTTCCTGGAGCCACACTCTCCCTCTCTTCCTGGAGCAATACTGCCACTCTCTTCCTGGAGCCATACACTCCCTCTCTTCCTGGAACCACACTCTCCCTCTCTTCCTGGAGCCATAATCTCTCTCTCTTCCTGGAGCCATAATCTCACTCTCTTTCTGGAGCTATACTCTCCCTCTCTTCCTGGAGCCATAATCTCTCTCTCTTCCTGGAGCCATAATCTCCCTCTCTTCCTGGAGCCATAATCTCTCTCTCTTCCTGGAGTCATAATCTCCCTCTCTTCCTGGAGCCATACTGCCACTCTCTTCCTGGAGCCATACTCTCCCTCTCTTCCTGCAGCCATACACTCCCTCTCTTCCTGGAGCCACACTCTCTCTCTCTTCCTGGAGCCATAATCTCCCTCTCTTCCTGGAGCCATACTCCCCCTCTCTTCCTGAAGCCATACTCTCCCTCTCTTCCTGGAGCCGTAATCCCCCTCTCTTCCTGGAGCCATAATTTCCCTCTCTTCCTGAAGCCATACTCCCCCTCTCTTCCTGAATCCATACTCTCCCTCTCTTCCTGGAGCCATACTCTCCCTCTCTTCCTGGAGCCATACTCCCCCTCTCTTCCTGAAGCCATACTCTCCCTCTCTTCCTGGAACCATACTCTCCCTCTCTTCCTGAAGCCTTACTCTCTCTCTCTCTTCCTGGAGCCATACTCTGCCTCTCTTCCTGGAACCATACTCCCCCTCTCTTCCTGAAGCCATACTCTCTCTCTCTCTTCCTGGAGCCATACTCTCACTCTCTTCCTGGAGCCATACTCTCACTGTCTACGTTCCGCTCCTGTTTCATTGTGAAGGGAATGGTTCAGTTATATTGATCTTGGGAGGGTGTGTGTGTGAATGTGTGTGTGAACGTGCATGATGTGTGTTTCCACATTGATACATTTTTGCTAATTTATTACATCCTTAAAAACAGAAATACCTTATTTACATGGTATTTGTACCCTTTGTTATGAGACTTGAGCTCAGGTGCATCATGTTTCCATTGATCATCCTTGAGATGTTTCTATAACATGATTGGAGTCCACCTATGGTAAATTCAAGGTTCCACAGCTGTCAGACAGTCTGTCAGAGCAAAAACCCAGCCATGGGTCGAAGGAATTGTCCATAGAGCTCTGAGACAGGATTGTGTTGAGGCACAGATCTGAGGGAGGGTACAGCATTGAAGGTCCCAATGGCCACCATCATTCTTAAATGGAAGAAGTTTGGAACCACCAAGACTCTTCCTAGAGCTGGCCGGGGGGGGTCTCTTTACCTGTTTCCCATGATATCAAATTTGTAGTTACTGCCTTCGCTCAAATCACATACGAACTCGGGAGAGGTGAAGGTTGAGAGCAATGTGTCCTCTGAAACACGATGCAACGCTGTTTGACACATTACTCGCTTAACCCGGAAGCCAGTCGTACCAATGTGTCAGAGGAAACACCGTACAGCTGGCGTCCCAAGTCAGTGTGCACGTCCGGAGGAAACCTGGCACAATCTTTTTTTAATTATTTTTTTATTTGTACCTTTATTTAACTAGGCAAGTCAGTTAAGAACAAATTCTTATTTTCAATGAGGGCCTATGAGGGGTGAAATGACAGATTTGTACCTTGTCAGCTCAGGGGTTTGAACTTGCAACCTTCTGGGTACTAGTCCAATGCTCTAACCACTAGGCTACCCTGCCGCCCGGTGAAGCATGGTGGTTGCAGCATCACGCTGTGGGGATGTTTTTCAGTGGATTGGACTAGACAGGATCGAGGGAAAGATGAACGGAGCAAAGTACAGAGAGATCCTTGATGAAAACCTGCTCCAAAGCAGTCAGGATCTCAGACAAGGGCAAAGGTTCACCTTCCAACAGAACAACGACCCAAAGCACACAACCAAGAAAATGCAGGAGTGGCTTCCGAATGTCCTTGAGTGGGCCAGCCAGAGCCTGGACTTGAACCTGATCGAACATCGCTGGAGAATAGCTGTGCAGCGGCACTCCCCATCTAACCTGACTGATCTTTAGAGGATCTGCAAAAGAGAATGAAAGAAAGAAAATGGAAGCTTGTAGCATCATACCCAAGAAATCTCGAGGGAGTAATTGCTTCCAAAGGTGTTTCAACAAAGTACTGAGTAAAGTGTCTGAATACTTAAGTAAATGTGATATTTCAGTTTTACATTTTTATGACATTAGATTTTTTATTTTACTTGCTTTATTTTTGTCATTGTGTGATATAGTGTGTAGATTGATGTGAAGAAACTTAAAGAAATGTGGAAAAAGTCAAGGGGTCTGAATACTTCCCGAATTGACTGTATATATATATATATATCTATATATATATATATATATATATATATATATATATATATATATATATATATAGAGAGAGAGAGAGAGAGAGAGAGAGAGAGAGAAAGAGAGAAAGAGAGAAAGAGAGAGAGAGAGATACAGACACTGCCAGAAGAGGAATCTCTCCTTCTCTCTCCTTTTCTCCCCATTTCATTGTCGACTGTCAGATAGGGCTCCGCTCCAGGAGGCATGTCTAGACTGAAGCTCCAGAGACGAAGCCCTGCCCTGGGCTGAGCTAGCAAAGTCCTGGGGGGATACAGCCAGAGGATTTAAATCTGCTCTAGACACTAGCAGATAGGAGCAGAGTGTGTGCTGATTCTCCCTTCTCAGTCAACAGCACAGCACAGTGGACAGGCAGGCAAATGAGAGCTCTACCCACCGCAGGCTGGTGGTAGCCATGCTGGGCTAGTGAGTGGGGAGAATCTCCATTTGTGTGTGTCTGAATGGCGTGTGGTGTATGAGAACAGTGCAGGACTTAAAATGAGGCAGAAGAGTCAATTGCCTCAGGCCTCACATCATCAAGGGGGCTCATGAGCTGGGAATAAATATATTTATATATATATATATATATATATATATATATATATATATATATATATATATATATATATACAGTATATCACAAAAGAGAGTACACCCCTCACATTTTTGTAAATATTTGAGTATATATTTTCTTGTGACAACACTGAAGAAATGACACTTTGCTACAATGTAAAGTAGTGAGTGTACAGCTTGTATAACAAAATAACTCAACACACAGCCATTAATGTCTAAACCGCTGGCAACAAAAGTGAGTACACCCCTAAGGGAAAATGTCCAAATTGGGCCCAATTAGCCATTTTCCCTCCCGGTGTCATGTGACTCGTTAGTGTTACAAGGTCTCAGGTGTGAATGGGGAGCAGGTGTGTTAAATTTGGTGTCATCGCTCTCACACTCCCTCATACTGACTGGTCACTGGAAGTTCAACATGGCACCTCATGGCAAAGAATCTTGTACCGGTATAGTTTGGTGCAATCCCCCATCTGTCCAAGATCCTCTTGTGGCAGGGAGGAGACTGTGCGCCATGCCTTTTGGGACTGTGCCTTTGCCGGACTAGTCTGGGCTAGGGCACGGGTAATGCTAGGTGTGGTTAGGAGTGATTTTGTTTTGACATGGGCTAGGCTAGAGAGAGGCGTAGGGAGAGCAAAGGGAACGGATAGGGACAGGTTTCTGCTCTGGCTTCTCATGAGTCTCTTTAAAAAGGGACTGTGGGAAGCCAGGCAGAATTTAGTCAAGACAGGGAGAGATTGGGGGGTGGAAGGGATAGTGAGAAGGGTGGAAGGTGATTTGAGGGGGAAGATGAAGAGGGAGGAGAGGAAGTGGGGGAAGCATGCGGCACGGGAGAGGTGGAAAGGGGGTTTAGGGCTGGGAGTGTTAGAGTGAGTTTGGTAAGGGGATAGATTAGGGAAGGGGAGATAGGGAAAGGGTTAGGTATTGGTTAGGTATGACGGGGAGGGACGATGCTCCCCTGAGGTTTGTTTTTGTTTGATGTTTTTGTAAATACAATTAATTAAGAATGAATGAGAATTATGATTTTGTAATAGTATGAATGGTATTGATTGTAATAAATTATTTTAACCTCATGGCAAAGAACTCTCTGAGGATCTGAAAAAAAAGAATTGTTGCTCTACATAAAGATGGCCTGGGCTATGAGAAGATTGCCAAGACCCTGAAACTGAGCTGCAGCACGTTGGCCAAGACCATACAGTGGTTTAACTGGACAGGTTCCACTCAGAGCAGGCTTTGCCATGGTCGACCAAAGAAGTTGAGTGCACGTGCTCAGCGTCATATCCAGAGGTGTTCTTTGGGAAATAGATGTATGAGTGCTGCCAGCATTGCTGCAGAGGTTGAAGAGGTGGGGGGTCAGCCTGTCAGTGCTCAGACCATACGCCATACACTGTTTCAAATTGGTCTGCATGGCTGTCGTCCCAGACGGAAGCCTCTTCTAAAGATGATGCACAAGAAAGCCCGCAAACAGTTTGCTGAAGACAAGTAGACTAAGGACATGGATTACTGGAACCATGTCCTGTGGTCTGATGAGACCAAGATAAACTTATTTGATTCAGATGGTGTCAAGCGTGTGTGACGGCAACCAGGTGAGGAGTACAAAGACAAGTGTGTCTTGCCTACAGTCAAGCATGGTGGAGTGTCATGGTCTGGGGCTGCATGAGTGCTGCCGGCACTGGGGAGCTACAGTTCATTGAGGGAACCATGAATGCCAACATGTACTGTGACATACTGAAGCAGAGCATGATCCCCCTCCCTTCGGAGACTGGGCAGCAGGGCAGTATTCCAACATGATAACGACCCCAAACACACCTCCAAGATGACCACTGCCTTGCTAAAGAAGCTGAGAGTAAAGGTGATGGACTCGCCAATCATGTCTCCAGACCTAAACCCTATTGAGCATCTGTGGGGCATCGTCAAACTGAAGGTGGAGGAGTGCAAGGTCTCTAACATCCACCAGCTCTGTGATGTCGTCATGGAGGAGTGGAAGAGGACTCCAGTGGCAACCTGTGAAGCTCTGGTGAACTCCATGCCCAAGAGGGTTAAGGCAGTGCTGGAAAATGATGGTGGCCACACAAAATATGGACACTTTGGGCCAAATTTGGACATTTTCACTTAGGGGTGTACTCACTTTTGTTGCCAGCAGTTTAGACATTAATGGCTGCATGTTGAGTTTTTTTGAGGGAACAGCAAATTTACACTGTTAAACAAGCTGTACACTCATTATTTTACATTGTATCAAAGTGTAATTTCTACAATGTTGTCACAAGAAAATATATACTCAATATTTACAAAAATGTGCATGCACTTAGGTTGGAGTCATTCAAAATCGTTTTTCAACTGCTCCACACATTTCATGTTAACTAACTATAGTTTTGGCAAGTCAGTTAGGACATCTACTCTGTGCATGACACAAGTAATTTTTCCAACAATTGTTTACAGACTGATTGCTTAACTTATAATTCACTGTATCACAATTCCTGTGGGTCAGAAGTTAATGTACACTAAGTTGACTGTGCCTTTAAACAGCTTGGAAAATTCCTGAAAGTGATGTAATGGCTTTAGAAGCTTTTGATAGACTAATTGACATCATTTGAGTCGATTGGAGGTGTACCTATTGGATGTATCCCAAGGCCTACCTTCAAACTCAGTGCCTCTTTGCTTTACATCATGGGAAAATCAAAAGAAATCAGCAAAGACCTCAAAAAATATTGTAGACCTCCACAAGTCTGGTTCATCCTTGGGAGCAAGTTCCAAACACTTTAAGGTACCACATTCATCTGTACAAACAATATTATGCAAGTACAAACACCATGGGACCACGCAGCCGTCATACTGTTCATGAAGGAGACAAGTTCCGTCTCCTAGAGATGAACGTGCTTTGGTGCGAAAAGTGCAAATCAATCCCAGAACAACAGCAAAGGACCTTGTGAAGATGCTGAAGGAAACAGGTACAAAAGTATTTATATCCACAGTAAAATGAGTCCTATATCGACATAACCTGAAAGGCCACTCAGCAAGGAGGAAGCCACTGCTCCAAAACCGCCATAAAAAAGCCAGACTACGGTTTGCAACTGCACATGGGGACAAAGATCATACTTTTTGGATACATTTTGTGGAGGTGCTTTGCTGCAGGAGGGACTGGTGCACTTCACAAAATAGATGGCATCATGAGGGAGGAAAATTATGTGAATATATTAAAGCAACATCTTAAGACATCAGTCAGGAAGTTAAAGCTTGGTTGCAAATGGGTCTTCCAAATGGACAATGACCCCAAGCATACCTCCAAAGTTGTGGAAAAATGGCTTAAGAACAACAAAGTCAAGGTATTGGAGTGATTATAACAAAGCCCTGACCTCAAGCCTATAGAACATTTGTGGGCAGAACTGAAAAAGTGTGTGCGAGCAAGGAGGTCTACAAACCTGACTCAATTACACCAGCTCTGTCAAGATGAATGGGCCAACTTATTGTGGGAAGCTTGTGGAAGGCTACCCAAAAAGTTTGACCCAAGTTCAACAATTTAAAGGCAATGCTACCAAATACTAATTGAGTGTATGTAAACTTCTGACCCACTGGGAATGTGATGAAATAAATAAAAGCTGAAATAAATCATTCACTCTACTGTTATTCTGACATTTCACATTCTTAAAATTAAGTGGTGATCCTAACTGATCTAAAATAGGGAATTTGTACTCTGATTAAATGTCAGGAATTGTGAAAACCTCAATTTAAATGTATTTGGCTAAGGTGTGTGTAAATTTCCGACTTCAAATGCATATAGACTGGTGATTTGCGGGTACTATTTAATGAAGCTGCCAGTTGAGGACTTGTGAGGCGTCTGTTTCTAAACTAGACACTCTAATGTACTTATCCTCTTGCTCAGTTGTGCACAGGTGCCTCCCATTCCTCTTTCTAATCTGGTTAGAGCCAGTTTTCGCTGCTCTGTGAAGGGGGTAGTATACAGCGTTGTACGAGATCTTCAGTTTCTTGACAATTTCTCACATGGTATAGCTTTTATTTCTCAGAACAAGAATAAACTGATGAGTTTCAGAAGAAAGTTCTTTTTGAGCCTGTAATCGAACCCACAAATGCTGATGCTCCAGATAGTCTAAAGGCCAGTTTTATTGCTTCTTTAATCAGAACAATAGTTTTCAGCTGTGCTAACATAAGGGTTTTCTAATGATCAATTATCCTTTTATAATGATAAACTTGGATTAGCTAACACAACATGCCATTGGAACACAGGAGTGATGGTTCCTGATAATGGGCCTCTGTGAGCATATTTAGATATTCCATAAAAAATCAGCTATAATAGTCAATTACAACATTAACAATGTCTACACTGTTTTTTTGATCAATTTGATGTTATTTTAATGGACAAAAAATGCTTTTCTTTCAAAAACAACATTTCTAAATGACCCCAAATATTACCAGTCAAAGGTTTGGACAACCCTACTCATTAAAAGGTTTTTCTTTATACTATTTTCTACATTGTCGAATGATAGTGAAGACATCAGAACTTTGAAAAAACACATATGGAATCATATAGTAACCAAACGTAGTCACCCTTTGCCTTGATAACAGCTTTGCGCAATCTTGGCATTCTCTCAACCAGCTTCCCCTGGAATGATTTTCCAACTGTCTTGAAGGAGTTCCCATATATGCTAAGCACTTGTTAGCTGATTGTCCTTTACTCTGCAGTCCAACTCATCCCAAACCATCTCTACTGGGTTGAGGTCGGGTGATTGTGGAAGCCAGGTCATCTGATGCAGCACTCCATCACTCTCCTTCTTGGTCAATTTTCCCTTACACAGCCTTGAGTTGTTTTTGGTCATTGCATATGGCATGGCATACTGCTGCAGAATTCTGTGGTAGCCATTCTGGTTAAGTGTGCCTTGAATTCTAAATAAATCACAGACAGTGTCACCAGCAAAGCACCCCCACACCATCACACCTCCTCCTCCATGCTTCATGGTGGGAACCACACAATCAGAGATCATCCGTTAACCTACTCTGCATCTCACAAAGAGATGGCGGTTGGAAGTCAAAATCTCAAAATTTGGACTCATCAGACAAAAGGACAGATTTCCTCCGGTCTAATGTCCATTGCTTGTGTTTCTTGGCCCAAGCAAGTCTCTTCTTATTATTGGTGTCATTTAGTAGTGGACTCTTTGCAGAAATTCGACCATGAATGCCTGATTCAAGCAGTCTCCCCTGAACAGTGTATGTTGAGATGTGTCTAAACTTGAACTCTGTGAAGAGTTTATTTGGGTTGCAATTTCTGAGGCTGGTAACTCTAATGAACTTATCCTCTGCAGCATAATTAACTCTGGGTCTTCCTTTCCAGTGGTGGTACGCATGAGAGCTAGTTTCATCATAGCACTTGATAGTTTTTGTGTCTGCACTTGAAGAAACGTTCAAAGTTCTTGAAATTTTCCTTGTTGACTGACCTTCATGTCTTAAAGTAATGATGGACTGTCGTTTTCTCTTTGCTTATTTGAGCCATAATATGGATTTGGTCTTTGACCAAGTAGGGCTATCTTCTGTTTACCACCCCTACTTTGTCACAACACAACTGAATGGCTCAAACACATTAAGTAAAATATAAATTCCACAAATGACACTTTAACAAAGCACACCTGCTAATTGAAACGCATTCCAGGTGACTACTTCATAAAGCTGGTTTAGAGAATGCCAAGAGTGTGCAAAGCTGTAATTTGTATTTTATTATTTTAAGTAGGCAAAAAAGTTAAGAACAAAATCTAATTTACAATGACAGCCTAAGAACAGTGGGTTAACTGCCTTGTTCAGGGGCAGAATGACAGATTTTTAAATTATCAGTTCAGGGATTTGATCCACCAACCTTTTGGTTACTTGCCCAATTCTCTAACCACTAGTGTACCTGCAGTGCCTAGTAGCCACCCAACCTACTTTGACAAATTAGCACTTTTTTGGTTACTACATGATTCAATATGTGTTATTTCATAGTATTGGTTCCTTTGCTATTATTATTCTACAATGTAGAAAATAGTAAAAAAAAAATAAAAAAAACCTGCAATGATTTGCGGTGTGCAAACTTTTGAATGGTACTCTATTTACTAATAATGTTTTTTTTTCTCTCTCTGCTTGAGGCCCCTCCATGCTCTGCTCGAGGCCCCCCAACCCCCCATTTTTTTTCTCCTGAATTGCTTTTTGTATTGTGATAATAAGGGTTGGGTAGCTTAATTGTAACTATAAACTGTTACAGTTCATACAGTGCCTTGCGAAAGTATTCGGCCCCCTTGAACTTTGCGACCTTTTGCCACATTTCAGGCTTCAAACATAAAGATATAAAACTGTATTTTTTTGTGAAGAATCAACAACAAGTGGGACACAATCATGAAGTGGAATGACATTTATTGGATATTTCAAACTTTTTTAACAAATCAAAAACTGAAAAATTGGGCGTGCAAAATGATTCAGCCCCTTTACTTTCAGTGCAGCAAACTCTCTCCAGAAGTTCAGTGAGGATCTCTGAATGATCCAATGTTGACCTAAATGACTAATGATGATAAATACAATCCACCTGTGTGTAATCAAGTCTCCGTATAAATGCACCTGCACTGTGATAGTCTCAGAGGTCCGTTAAAAGCGCAGAGAGCATCATGAAGAACAAGGAACACACCAGGCAGGTCCGAGATACTGTTGTGAAAAAGTTTAAAGCCGGATTTGGATACAAAAATATTTCCCAAGCTTTAAACATCCCAAGGAGCACTGTGCAAGCGATAAAATTGAAATGGAAGGAGTATCAGACCACTGCAAATCTACCAAGACCTGGCCGTCCCTCTAAACTTTCAGCTCATGCAAGGAGAAGACTGATCAGAGATGCAGCCAAGAGGCCCATGATCACTCTGGATGAACTGCAGAGATCTACAGCTGAGGTGGGAGACTCTGTCCATAGGACAACAATCAGTCGTATATTGCACAAATCTGGACTTTATGGAAGAGTGGCAAGAAGAAAGCCATTTCTTAAAGATATCCATAAAAAGTGTTGTTTAAAGTTTGCCACAAGCCACCTGGGAGACACACAAAACATGTGGAAGAAGGTGCTCTGGTCAGATGAAACCAAAATTGAACTTTTTGGCAACAATGCAAAACGTTATGTTTGGCGTAAAAGCAACACAGCTGAACACACCATCCCCACTGTCAAACATGGTGGTGGCAGCATCATGGTTTGGGCCTGCTTTTCTTCAGCGGGGACAGGGAAGATGGTTAAAATTGATGGGAAGATGGATGGAGCCAAATACAGGACCATTCTGGAAGAAAACCTGATGGAGTCTGCAAAAGACCTGAGACTGGGACGGAGATTTGTCTTCCAACAAGACAATGATCCAAAACATAAAGCAAAATCTACAATAGAATGGTTCAAAAATAAACATATCCAGGTGTTAGAATGGCCAAGTCAAAGTCCAGACCTGAATCCAATCGAGAATCTGTGTAAAGAACTGAAAACTGCTGTTCACAAATGCTCTCCATCCAACCTCACTGAGCTCGAGCTGTTTTGCAAGGAGGAATGGGAAAAAATTTCAGTCTCTCGATGTGCAAAATTGATAGAGACATACCCCAAGCGACTTAAAGCTGTTATCGCAGCAAAAGGTGGCGCTACAAAGTATTAACTTAAGGGGGCTGAATAATTTTGCACGCCCAATTTTTCAGCTTTTGATTTGTTAAAAAAGTTTGAAATATCCAATAAATGTCGTTCCACTTCATGATTGTGTCCCACTTGTTGTTGATTCTTCACAAAAAAATACAGTTTTATATCTTTATGTTTGAAGCCTGAAATGTGGCAAAAGGTCGCAAAGTTCAAGGGGGCCGAATACTTTCGCAAGGCACTGTAGTTACCTGCCCAAAATCGTAATTAGTAACATAACTTTTTGATTACCTAAATGTAGTAACATGATCTGATTACATTAGATGGTTACTTTTGGATTACTTTCTCCCTTAAGAGCAGGGTTGGGTAGGTTACTTTCTAAATGTAATCAGTTACAGTTACAGTTACAAGTGTCCAAAATTGTAATCAGTAACGCAACTTTTGGATTACCCAGATTTAGTAACGTAATCTAATTACATAATCTAATTACATTCAGTTACTTTTAGATTACTTTCCCCTTAAGAGGCATTAGAAGAAGACACAACTATATGTTACCAATTGACCGACATCTATTGCAGGATAAATCCATATTATCATTTATTCAAATTGTAAAATCTTTGGATGCTGACAGCAGTCGCACCATTGGAAAAGATAGCTTGGAATGTAGCCTAAGCACACAGCCTTTTCCCGCGATCTATCAAACACATTTGGTGTGTCATCACAGTGGTCTCTGACTCGCTCAGGTGGAACAAACTTAAAAACTTGTGCCTTTTTTCAATGCTGAATTAAATGTAATTAAGAAATCATCAATTCGGAATGTAATACAAGTAATCCAAGTAGTAATAATCTAGTGATTACCATGTGATTACAATATTTTTACTGGTGATGTAAACAATGTTCCCTTGGGGCACTGAACACATTTTTGGTCTTGTGAGTGGAAACATGAACATTGTGAGAATTGTGTGCCATTTCCAGCCCACGTTTACAGTAAACTCCGAGGCTGTACCCTTACAGTTTTAGACAGTAGCAAATAGGGTATTGTGGCTATTTGAGCATAAAGCAAGCCTACCAACAAAACCAATGGAGCAAATCCCATAATATTTTCACATGGAAATAGCTCAACACCATGTGTCAAATACAGTGGGGAGAACAAGTATTTGATACACTGCCGATTTTGCAGGTTTTCCTACTTACAAAGCATGTAGAGGTCTGTAATTTGTGTCATAGGTACACTTCAACTTTGAGAGACAGAATCTAAAACAAAATCCAGAAAATCACATTGTATGATTTCTAAGTAATTAAATTGCATTTTATTGCATGACATAGGTATTTGATACATCAGAAAAGCATAACTTAATATTTGGTACAGAAACCTTTGTTTGCAATTACAGAGATCATATGTTTCCTGTAGTTCTTGACCAGGTTTGCACACACTGCAGAAGGGATTTTGGCCCACTCCTCCATACAGACCTTCTCCAGATCCTTCAGGTTTCGGGGCTGTCGCTGGGCAATATGGACTTTCAGCTCCCTCCAAAGATTTTCTATTGTGTTCAGGTCTGGAGACTGGCTAGGCCACTCCAGGACCTTGAGATGCTTCTTATGGAGCCACTCCTTAGTTGCCCTGGCTGTGTGTTTCGGGTCGTTGTCATGCTGGAAGACCCAGCCACGACCCATCTTCAATGCTCTTACTGAGGGAATGAGGTTGTTGGCCAAGATCTCGCGATACATGGCCCCATCCATCCTCCCCTCAATATGGTGCAGTCGTCCTGTCCCCTTTGCAGAAAAGCATCCCCAAAGAATTATGTTTCCACCTCTATGCTTCACGGTTGGGATGGTGTTCTTGGGGTTGTACTCATCCTTCTTCTTCCTCCAATCACCGGCGAGTGGAGTTTAGACCAAAAAGCTCTATTTTTGTCTCATCAGACCACAAGACCTTCTCGGATTCCTCCTCTGGATCATCCAGATGGTCATTGGCAAAATTCAGACAGGCCTGTACATGCGCTGGCTTGAGCAGGGGGACCTTGCGTCCGCTGCAGGATTTTAATCCATGACGGCGTAGTGTGTTACTAATGGTTTTCTTTGAGACTGTGGTCCCAGCTCTCTTCAGGTCATTGACCAGGTCCTGCCGTGTAGTTCTGGGCTGATCCCTCACCTTCCTCATGATCATTGATGCCCAACGAGGTGAGATCTTGCATGGAACCCCAGACTGAGGGTGATTGACCTTCATCTTGAACTTCTTCCATTTTCTAATAATTGCGCCAACAGTTGTTGCCTTCTCACCAAGCTGCTTGCCTATTGTCCTGTAGCCCATCCCAGCCTTGTGCAGGTATACAATTTAACCCTGATGTCCTTACACAGCTCTCTGGTCTTGGCCATTGTGGAGAAGTTGGAGTCTGTTTGATTGAGTGTGTGGACAGGTGTCTTTTATACAGGTAACGAGTTCAAACAGGTGCAGTTAATACAGGTAATGAGTGGAGAACAGGAGGGCTTCTTAAAGAAAATTTTCTTCAAATTTGCTTGTTAAAATCGCCAGCTACACGGCTATGACTATAACCGAAGGGTATTCTCTTTGCAGGTAATGTGGTCAGCATTTCTTTGTGAGGTATTCTAGGTTGGGTGAACAAAATTACTTACGTTTCTGTAAGTTATCACAATCACACCGTGAGTGGTTAATCATGAAACATACACCACTGCCCTTCTTCTTCTCGGAGAGTTCTTTATTCCTGTCTGCGGGATGTACTGAGAACACAGCTGGCTGTATGGACGGGACAAAATATCCGGAGAGAGCCATGATTCCATGAAACAGAGTATGTTACAGTCCCTGATGTCTCTCTGGAAGGAGATCCCTGTCTATTTTATTGTCCAGAGACTGAACATTAGCGCGTAATACACTCAGAAGTGGTGGATGGTGTGCCCGCCTCCTGAATCGGACTAGAAGTCTACTCCGAATACCTCATCTTGGAGCAGTCTCTGGGATAATTTCAGTTGCCCTGAGGGGTGCAAACAAAGGATCCAATTCGGGAAAGTCATATTGCTGGTCATAATGCTGGTGAACTACCGTCGCTTTGATATCCAAAAGTTATTTATGGCTGTATGTAATAACACAAAAATGTTTTGGGCTAATACTGTAAGAAATAACACCCCAAAAAACGAAATACTGCAAAGTTGCTTAGGCACTAGAAGCAGAGCTGCCATATCTGTATACTACCCCTCTGCATATTTTCAAATTAAATCCTGTCTCAAAATACAAAACTGCCTCTTCATTAAGACATAAGCTTTTCACCTAACTGGCTTTTCAAATACAGCCTACACATTTAGTGCTCTTGCAAGAAACAGTTACTCCCCGTTGTTGACCTTAAATTATCTACAACCGGGCTAATAACTCGCAAAATAGCAAACAATATCAACAAATGTGCGCACCCCCGCCAAAATAATACTATTCCATTACGCTCTGGCTCTGCCTACGTCAAAATCGTTCTTGCAAAATTTGATTTGCTTTGGTTTGTTACATTGACAAGTGGATAATATAATGTTGATTCGATCACAGAAAAAAGGTTGATCTATATAGTGCAAACTAAAGTTCAATCTCTTGAGTCTATGAGCGGCATGGCATTTCTTCCTCCAGTGGCAGTCCTGGAGGAAGTGCTTGGCTCGCAGTTTAGAGGGAACATTGAAGTAACTGATTACAGTTTGTTTTGTGTTCAAATTACATGTAATCAGTCACTCCCAACCCTGGTGAAAATGATTATAATGTCAGCCCTGATGTAAATTAGTGAGTGCTCCTCTGGTGATTGTTTACTGAAGAAATACTTTGATAAACATATTTTCCTTTTGGCAGAGTTGACATTCAAATCCATTAAAACATCACTAACTAATGAGAGTTTGCTGCATGTGATTATTTGCCACAGATTCTCAGCTTGAAAATCAAAATGACTAACATCACTAACAATGACTAATCACAAAGATGATGGATACATTAGAACTAGTGGATATATGGAGGTTGAAAAACCCTGACCTAGTGAGATATACATGGAGGAGGCTTATTAATCAAGCTAGCCGTCTTGATTACTTTCTATTCTCACTTTTCCTGGCATCAAAGATTGCAGTTCCTAGGGCTTCAACTAGATGTCAACAGTCTTTAGAAAGAGTTGCAAGCTTGATTTTTGAAAAATGAGCTAGAATTTGTAGTTTTTGAAAGTAGCTCCCATTTTGGCTGTATAGTTTTTACATGCGTGGATGAGAGCGCGCACCTAGTTATTTATCTCCGGTAATGAACATACTATTCTCCGTCTTAAATTGTATAATTTATTTACATATTAGGGTACCTGAGGATTGATTAGAAATGTTGTTTGACTTGTTTGGACGAGGTTTATTGGTAACTTACGGAATTCATTTGTATGCGAGGGAAACCGGTGGATTACTGAGTCAATCGCACCAACTAAACTGACTTTTTTGGGATATAAAGAAGGACTTTATCGAACAAAAGGACCATTTGTTATGTAGCTGGGACACTTGGGATTGCAACCAGATGAAGATCTTCAAAGGTGAGTGATTTATTTTAACTCTATTTCTGACTTTGTGATGCCTCTGCTTGGTTGGAAAATGTATGTAATGCTTTTATGTGCGGGGCACTGTCCTCAGAAAATTGCATGGTGTGCTTTCGCCGTAAAGCCTTATTGAAATCTGACAAAGTGGCTGGATTAATAAGAAGTTAAGCTTTTAACTGATGTATGACACTTGTATTTTTATGAATGTTAATATTACGATTTCGTTATTTGAATTTCGCCGGATGTTGGCCAGGTGGGACGGTAGAGTCCCACCTACCCCAAATTAATAGGAGACTGAATGCAATCGGACCACCATCTAATTGGTCTCCATATAACTCTTACAGAATTCCCACGTGGACAGGGATATTGGAAATTGTATCAAAGCCCATTGGATAACAATTTGTTTTTGCTAATACAAAATAATTAATAATTGTATTTTTTTGTACAACACAGGTACAGCAGATCCCCTTATTGTATGGGACACTTTGAAATGTACTTTTAGAGGCCATTCAATACAATTGTCATCATTAAAACAAAAGCAGTTCTGTCAAAAGAGATTAGACTAATAAAGGAAATAGAGCAAGTAACCGCGCAGTTAGAGGAAAAACAAAATAAATTGAGGTATTTATTCAATAACGATTAAGTGTAATGTATAACAAAAATAAAGCAAATTGGATGGAAAATGATGAAAAATGCACAAAATGTTTCTTGAATCTTCAACACAAAAATTCTAAAGAAACTCGTTACAAATGATGGAATCATCCATGATTCACCAAATGACATTTTGAAAGAGGAAGCGAAATATTTTAAGCATGCTTTCTTTTCAGTCTCCTCCATTTCCACTGAATGATGTTAATAGTAATAGTAATAGTATATAAAATTGACAAATTTATAGAAAGACCTGTGTGAAGACCAACCTACAGAAGAGGAACTTTTTGAGCCAATAATATCTTTTCAGTCTGGAAAATCATCAAGGCTTGACGGTATACCAGTAGACGTATATCAGACCTTTTTTGATGTTTCTCAAAGATCCATTCTTAGCATGATTTAATTACTCTTATACAAATGGTAGACGTTCAGGTCCTCAAGGTCTGATTTCATGACTACTAAAACAGGACCCAGGTGGTAAGTTTAAAGTAAAGCAGTGTAATTAAAAAAAAACTGGAGGCCTCTAACACTTCAATGTTGGGATGCAAAAATCCTGCTGAAATTCATAGCACATAGAATAAAAAAGTTTGTACGAGACGTTATTCATTCTAATGTGGTAAACCATGGGGTGTTGAGTTGAGTGTGCAGAGATTGACACAGAGACAGGGAGGTTTTAGTCCGCAAAAACAATTTTACTAAGATAGAAAATAAACATAACAAAGAAAATCACTTCGGTTTATCTCGGTCCTTCTTCTCTACTGTTAATTGGTGTCGGTTTCTCCCCGTTCTCCCTCGCGTTGTGCCACCGTGCTCCTTTTATTTGGACTCCACATCTGGTTGGCACTTTCCTCTACTTTCCTCTAGAGCTGTCCGTGTCGGGGTGCCCAGCTCCCGTATTCCCAGCAGAGGGAGCCAACCTCGCCTCACGTACCTCCCCTATATTACCATCCCCCGAGGTAGACCTCCTGGGAGACCACACTAATCAGACAGCTTTTTTACATGGATGATATATTGTAGATAATGTATGACAATTACTTGAAACAAGTGAACATTATGAAATGTCGAAGATATCAGGTCTGGTCAGAATTTGAATAGGCATTTGATAAAGTACGACTAGAATTTATATATAAATGCCAGGATTACTTTAGTTTTGGTAAATCTCTTATACATTGGGTTAAAGTTACGTACGGCAACCCCAGATGTAAAATAGTGAATAATGGTTACTTCTAAGAAATCATTGAGCTTTTAAGAGGAGTAAATCAAGGCTGTCTGTTGTCTCCACGTTTATTTATTATGGCCATTGAAATGCTAGCTATTAAAATTAGATCCAACAAGAACATCAAGGGGATAGAAATCCAGGGGATAAAAACAAATGTGTCAATGTATGACGATGACTCTAGTTTTTTCTTAAGTCCGCAATCTGGATACCTGCACAGTCTCATTGAAAATGAAATGTTGTTTAAACTATTGCCCTTTCTTAAAAAAGCCATACAAAGCTGGTTACAATTTCAATTTTATCCTCCAGAAAAGATAGACAAATATTACAACAAATGTTATGGTTAAACTCAATATAAAAAAAACATTCTTTATGGATTGTTTTTATTGTATTACAATTATTAATGATATTATGAATAGAAACGGAGGAGTTATGTCACATATGCAGTTATTGAAAATCTAGGGGAATATCTGCTCAATCCAAATTTACAACCAACTGATTGCAGCACTACCACAAAAATGGAGGAGGCAAGTGGAAAAGGGAGAAGGTAGGGAACTTGTTTGCCTGCCATATATTAATGATACAAATTCGCTGAAAGGAACTAGCATAAATAGAAAAATATACCAGTTTCATCTGAGGACAAAAATGGTGACAGCTGCGCCATACAGGTTACAAAATAAATGGAAGGAGATTTTTGATGTACCAATTCCATGGCACGTGATTTATGAACTGGTAAAAAAACTACACTTGATTCAACACAGTTTTTCAATTTAAATTATTAAATACAATTCTTGCCACCAACAGAATGCTATATATATGGGGCATACAACAATCTCAGCTCTTTATTGCGAAGAGGCAGAATCAATAGATAATTTATTCTGGTATTGCCACTATGTAGCTTGTTTCTGGTCACAGGTTCAGGAATGGTTAAAAAATCACAACATGCTGTAACGGTTTTCTTGCGGTGAAGGAGAGGCGGACCAAAATGCAGCGTGGTGTTATTCATGGTTCTTTAATGAAGACAACTATACATGAATAAGCTAACAAAACAATAAACGTGAGAAAACCTAAACAGCCTATCTGGTGACAACAAACACAAAGACAGGAACAATCACCCATGAAACACTCAAAGAATATGGCTGCCTAAATATGGTTCCCAATCAGAGACAACGATAAACACCTGCTTCTGATTGAGAACCACTTCAGGCAACCATAGACTTACCTAGAAAACCCCACTAAGCCACAATCCCAATACGTACGAAAAACCCCAAGACAAAACACACCACATAAAAAACCCATGTCACACCTGGCCTGACCAAATAAAGAAAGAAAACACAAAATACTAAGACCAGGGCGTGACACATGCACTTAAAATGAACCTTACAAATAGCAGTGTTGGGCGATTTGGAAAGCCATAGTCAGTCAATAAATAATATAATAATACTCGTAGGAAAGGGTTTCATCTTGAGCTCACAATCTGTGGAAAATATATGATTAGAAAGGTTCAAAACTGTAAAACATCACAGCACAATTTAAAAATATATGGAACATGACACCAAACGAGGGTGGTCTATGTTGATAGTTGGGAGTGGCTGAGAGTTGCTGAGGGTTGGGATTAAATAGTTCATGTTTGGTCATGGAGGGGTTAATACATTTAAGAAAAAAAGACTAATCACAATGGCTAACATCACTAACAATGACTAATCACAAAGATTAACATTGCTAAAAATGACTAACATCACTAACAATGACTGATCACAATGACTAACATCACTAACAGTGACTAACATTACTAACAATTACTAATCACAATGACTAATCACAGCAAACATTGTAGACAATAAGAAAACCCAAGGACAAAGTGTTGTGTTGTACTTGAGATAATTCTAATTTAATGGAGAAGTTACAAACATGAACCCTTCCTTGTCTGTTCTATATATATATTGCATGTTAATGCGCTGTTCAGTCCTTTGAAAGGGTTCTGTATATTGTCAGATCTAGAGTCTGGATTGAAAAATGCATTTCAATGGAAAGTTCTTAGCAGTATATATGATTTTGTAGGCAATCTACTTTCTGCTCAAAAATCCAATTGTTGCCCTCTGAGTCTGTTTGAGTTGAGATCCCCACAATCCTCTGCTGACAAAAGTCTTGCCCAGAGATAAAATAATCCCATACATTTTAGGAGTCAGTGTAATTATTTTGATCTACAACTAATAAGTATGCATTTATGAGAACACTGATTGAATAGATTAACCCCTATAAATCTAAAAGTTTAGATTTCCCCTGTCGGATGATACCAGGCTGGTCGGAGGGGGTTCACCGTTTGCCACTACAGAACAAGTGTACAGCTTGAAGATAACATGAAAGTCACCTAATAATTCCCAGGCTGCAACTCTCTACACAACATTGCTGGATATTTCAATATGTTACAATTGTGAATCTGTCGAATAATGATTGTTGAGTTATTGAATTGAATTGGTGTCCAAGTCAAATGAGAGCTCTATCCTGTCGGTTGATATAGAGTACATTGTTACTGTATTATTGACATGGCGAGTCATTATTATGATTATTGACATGGATTATTATTACAACATCCACATGTTTTTTTGAGACAACCTTTAAGCTACATTGGATCTGTGCTATATATGCTAACTGTCCTCTTTATACCTTACAACACAGTGCCACTTGTCTATATCCATGCAGCTCTTCCCAAAAGTAGTCTAAACCAGGAAGCAGAGTAGGCTAAACCAGGAAGCAGAGTAGTCAAAACCAGGAAGCAGAGCTACACAGCAGCACAAGCCATGTGTATTCAGATGGTTCCTTTAACAAGGGCCTAGGGATGAAATCCATCTTTTACCTGATGAGACAATGATTTCCTGTGCTGCAGAGTGGCTGGGAAGGGGAACATTTGCATGTAAATGCATGCTGAAAATGATTTCCCAGAAATAGCAAGGTATCACATCGCCTCTTTTTCTATCCAATATGTCTGCACTGAAACGGCACAACACTGATCTATCTACGTGTTTGTGCTGAGAAAGGTGCTTTTGCCCGAGAAAGTTTTTCAAATCAAGTCACACGTACGTACGCACGCACGCACGCACACACACACACACACACACACACACACACACACACACACACACACACACACACACACGTGCAAACAGCAATGATTACTTTGTTATGAATTATTTCCACAGGAAGATGTCCCTCATAATCTCTCCCATCAAAAGGAGAAAAGGGATTATGCACAGTTCTGACCCATCCTGCTTGGAAGGTGTCAGAGTATGACAGGCCGTGTTTAAGCCTTGTGTCAATATTTAATTAATAAGCAATTACATGCATTGAGCAAAATTGTTTCATCAAGGACGACTCCATAATAACAAGTGCTTTCAACCTATTTATAGGGGCTAGAAGAGATTACGAGTAGGACTGGCATAATCACAAATAATAAATTGAGGGAAAATCCCATCCCAGCCATACAGAGATCTTTTATTTTTTTATAAAATAAATAAAAAAGTAAATCCTTTGACACGTCCCTAGAAACAGCATGGGGAGCGTAAGAGTTGGTAATTACCCAAATGTTCCATATTCATTGTGATATTAATTCACGTTAATGCCAAAATATTACAGCCTTAATCCACTGCAAATACCTACCTGTCATAGCACTCTAGCATGAGATTAGGAGATCTAGAAGAAGGAGGGGGAGAGCAGAGGAGTGCAAAGAAGTGGGCTGCCACGTTGATTACGGGGAATGGGAAGGCATGCATAGGCCGTGTCCACACATTCTGGCAGTGATGGCTGCTTCCACAGTAATGTAGTTGGAGTATGTTAAAGAGCTGGATTAAAGAGCTGGATTAAAGATCTGGATTAGAGATCTGGATTAAGAACCACATCTGCCTGTTTGTGGATGTACAGTCCTGTAAGGATTCTGTAAACATGTTTCTGCATGTCAGTGTTTTGTGTTGAAGCTAATCTAAACTTCTTGTTTTTGCAATTTGTTACGTGGCTGATTGATAAAGACCACACTTTTAGCTCATCTCTCAAACTTCTATCCTTGCCAGTTCCTGTTTAAGCAAGACATTCAAATAATTGATTATTTACTTTGATTGACTTTCCCTTTTACCTGCTTTATGATTTCCCCCAATCAGCTGTTGATTAACTAGTAGAGATGAAGGCAGCAGACAAGGCTACATCCCAAATAACACCCTATACACTATACAGTGCACTACTTTTGACTAGGACGCATAGGGCTCTGGTCAAAATAAGTGCACTCCATAGGGAACAGGGTGCCATTTGAAATGCAGACACTGTGACACTCCTGCATTTCCTATAGCTGTATGGATTTTCCAATCTATTTGTACTCTTCAATTGTCAAGCCACTTAATAAAGAGACGTCAATCAGCTTCAAATAGGAGCAGCACACTCAAATTGGTGATTTCTCTCGGGCTGTTAGAGATTTGGCACTAATAACACCAATAACAACAGAAGTGAATTAAAAAACAGCATCATAATAGTGCTCTACAAGTTACCGTTGAAAATATAGTTAATTGAAGTGGTACAATCAATGATAGAGAGGACATGATGTTCTTACAAACTGTAGCTTGCACAGGTGGGAAGGAGAACTGACCAAAAAGGTGCACACAAACACCCTACAGTGGTATGGTGAGAGGCGTGTTCCAGGGCACATTTTGAAATGATAGTGTTGTGCAGCTCCATGTCACTTATCACCCATTTTCAACCTGCATACGTTCGAGTGAAACGCCTGCACCTGCCGTTACCCCAATTCTGAAGGGTAGACTACAATCTCACATTGACAGTAATGAGGGCTTCAAGGTGATGTGCTGTCATATCGCCTGAGAAAGCGCTTTGGATTAGATTCCGACCAATGGAGTCCTGTTCTCTTCAAACACACATTTCATAAGCTGTGAAAAACCGAACGCATGAAAGAGCAAGCACCAGTACTCCAGAATCAGAGCTAGGAGAGACATAAGACCCCCCCC
Organism: Oncorhynchus clarkii lewisi; assembly: GCF_045791955.1. Taxonomy (NCBI): domain Eukaryota; kingdom Metazoa; phylum Chordata; class Actinopteri; order Salmoniformes; family Salmonidae; genus Oncorhynchus; species Oncorhynchus clarkii. The sequence continues at coordinate 24,742,672 of NC_092160.1, read as the reverse complement.
CCAATAACTTATTCTGATTGCGTACGTCCCTCCCATCAGTCCCGCACTAGTGCTAATCCTTTACGTTTTCCACAAAAAGAGAAGGGCCTGAAGTCAAAGAGATGTGAGAAGCGCATTTGCATTCAGAGGGGAAGTTAGCACGAGGGATGAATGCTCAATGGGAAAAGCCATTATAAGATAGCACCCTATTCCATAAAAAAAAATCTACCTGCCTCCCCCGAGGCTATGTTAAACTCAAAAGGTGAACAGTCATCTTGGCCCATTAAAGAACTGAGATCAGCTATGTGTTTTTTTCTCTCTTTCTTTAAGCTGTCAGGCGGAACCGCAGACAGTTCCAGGATCAGGGTCTGTCAGAAGATAATACAACAATGCAGATCAGCCCAACAGGCGACACTGCCGCATTAAAACAGGTCAGAATAATTAAAAAGGATGTGTTTAAGAAAAATGGAAATTCCAGGACATTGTGTATGTCTAAATTTCATTCACTTAGGATAATCGTCTTAAGATCAGTGGTAGGCCTAATATCCTATGCAGGATTTCGGCAGTACCTGTCTTATAAAAATTAATTCAAAGGACTTTATAATTCATATTTAAATTGTGCATATCTGGAATATAATTCAGACATAATGATGACATAAAGGTTCAGGATGGGAATTATAAACTATTCTGTCTCATCACTGACAGATGGACACATTCATCATAATGGACTTCATGAATTCATAAATATCATATTGGGTGCAGGTAGATCTCATGCAAACTAGAATGTCTATGTATCTCATGGTCACCACAAGTCATATTCTCCCCTGATGCTATAATAAATGCAACAACTTGCCTCTCCAAATCTCTGCATCAACTGTGTAAAACACTTCTAGCAGACATGTCTGCGGAGTACGAAGAGTGGTAATAAGAAAATTATTTGGTAAAAACGAATGAGCCTATCTAGAATGCAATGACTACAAACCTCCATGATGTTCGACTCCTCCACGGTGGCCAGGTAATCTCTGAAACTGACTTCAAAGAACTGTTGTGATGTTGTGTAGGCAACAATTATACTTTCATCTTGATATGGTAGTTGAGAAAATTAAATGCTGGTTGTAGTGTTATATAAGGTAGACAGGACATGTACCATTGTTCTCTAATAGACAGTGCCCTCTGGTCTGTATTTGGGTCATTTTAACTAAGTACACCTGCCTTTCAGCTTGTAATCCATTGTGTTGACATCAAATTCAATCACCCTGAGTTCAACGTTTAGAGGTGACAGGCTGAAATAACGAGTTTATGTTGTGATTCATAGGCTACCCATAGACATGAGAGATATTCTAAGGATTTGATTATAGTCACAGTGGTGGCAACGATGTCTACACAATGATTCCTATGATCCTGTCCAGATTTTTGTTTTTCGTCTGCCAAACACAACAGCCTCTTATCCTCATTGGCAAATGGTAAGTGAATACTGTCAAGTCTGGTTGGGTTAGATGGGAACTAAGCACGTTAGTGTGTGCTTGATGTCATTGGTTGAAGTTGTTGGTTGAACTTCAATGCATTGTCAGCAAACTCCAAATTAGGGCACTAGGTTTTCCAACCCAAAACAAAGAAATATGAGCCATCATCTTTCTCACATTCCCCCTACCCTAAATTGCAATGTTGCTTAGTAAGAACTAAAGCAGTTGCCTTGTTCTCATAAAGTCATACAGGAGAGAAGGAGGTGGATTTAGTCCATTTCTTTATCACTGGGATAGATGTGCATTAACATTCTAATGTATTTAAATCCGGCCCCCTTTTCCAAGCAGAAGTGAGCCGCCGATGTCTCGGTGATAAGCTGTCATTTCTGTGCCGACGTGCTCCATATGTTCCCTGTCCACGCCTCTACCTCGCTTGCTCCTAGACGGTGGGAACAGATGCGAAGCCGGGGCACCTCGCCACCGGAATGAAGAAACGGGAGATGACGTGACAAGGTGCGGCATAACGGCAGCGCCGCAAGAGGGCTAATCCAAAACACACAGACTTTCTCTCCATGTGATCCCCACCAGGCACACCCACCGTGGGGTTTTAATTGACTACTGGCGTAACCCCCAGGCAGTTAACGTTTATACAATGTTTGAGAGTTAGACACAATCTATGACATGCGAGTCACTTCTCGAGACAAATAGACGTGGAAGTAGAAAATAAAAAGTTTGTTCTCAAAGAGAACGTGAGAAGGTGACTCCTCAGGTCATCTGCTATTTCTATGTCAGTGGAAGTCCAGTCCTGTCAGAATCTGTCAGAGTGAGCATGTTTGTCTGAGAGAGACCCTGACCTCCCTTTGCGCCGAACATGGCATAAACGAGGGCTATATGTGTGGGTGAGTGTCAGCTTAACTGCTCAGCTTGTCATGTCTGTCATGCCTGGTGATAGGGCAAGTCCAGCGCCTAGTTGGACCTGAACAGTTGGAGGTTTATTTTCAGGCTGACATTTTCTTGCATCATTCACATTTCTCAGTGTCACGTTGTTCACACTGGTATCCTGTCAATCTGTATACATTTTGTGTGAATTTCTACAAATATTTGACTAGTTTGTACTCGTTTTAAAGGCTATCCATGTAGCTTGAATAAACCTGAGCAATGCCTGAACAATGTTTCATCACTTACGGGCCAAAGAAAAATATTTTAGAGATGCTGAGAGATTTGCTGTTGAATTTACATTAATTATAAAACTCTGCATTTAACACACACGGCAAAAATAATTATGCCGTGCATTGTTACATCGTGTAGAGAAAGTATAAGATCTTAATAGCTCTCAGCAAATTGCTACAAGTTCTTCCTTTATTATCCATAATGGAGTTTTAATGACATGAACGGTTGGACTAAAGGAGACCAGGATTAAATACACACCTGAGGTACATTGAGCGTCTGTTACAATAATGTCTGCCATAATAGATGTTTCAGCTTCCTATCGAAGATGCATTCATTCATTTTTTAAGAGCCAGTAACACATAATTGGTCTTGCCAGTTATGTTAGCGGACCACAGTCAAATTATGCCATTGTTTAGTTGAACAATAGAATGGGGCGGCAGGTTGCCTAGTGGTTAAAGTTTTGGGCCAGTAACCGAAAGGTCGCTGGGTGAACTCACGAGCTGACGTTGTAAAAATCTATCGTTCTGCCCCTAAACATGGAAGTTAACCCACTGTTCCCCGGTAGGCCATATTGTAAATAAGAATATATTCTTAACTGACTTGCCTTTCTCCTGCAGAGAAAATGTGGTCTACCTTAACCATTATAACATAGAAACACCAGCCATTACCTGATACCTGAAGTTCCCAGTGTGGTCCACCTTACATTAAAACCAGCCAGGAGTAGACATGCTAATTACAGTCATTATATCACATATAGATATTATCATCCAAATGAGGTGAGCCAGAAATGGACATGAATGGCGGTCCAATTTTGACATGGATAATCGTACGTATACCATTTGCTGTGGAGAAGTACAGTGCATTAGATGTGGAACTCTTTGTGGCTGTCAGAATGTTTCTGCTTGCCACATTGGAGGAATAGCCCTCTACAGAAAATCCATTATCTTCTCACGGACCGTTATCCATTAGCTGCTCGCTAAAATCGGATGCAGTGCTCTCGCGTTGGCCCCAAATGCATGGAGAGAGTGGAGAGGGTTTGAGATTAGGCCGCCATCAGCAGTAATTACATGACACTCTTTAAATATCTACGGCCTACGTTTGATAATGTGCCTCTCTTGGTTTGTCATAAAGTATGTCTGTGAGTGGGAGTCAACGCGGATACAACTAGCGTCAATACTAGTGTCTGTAAGGACAGGTGGTCCAATTAATCACTGCATTTGTAAATGGTAGGTTTTTTGTAGATTAGACAGCCTTAATCTCAGCACAACTTTTTCCAAGTATGTCATTTTAATATTTACAATAGGGTAGACTGTGGACTTAACTTAGAAGTAGCTTCCTAATAGCCACTTCAATGTGATTGAATCTTTGCTGTTCAATAATTAGCAAGCACATGGCCTAAGTATTGAACATCTGACTGATACTTCTACTTTTTGCATATTTCGTAAATGTCTTACTGAATTATAACCAATTTGCGTCTCTCTACCATTTGGATTCATGAAACCATCCTGTGACAATGATTATTATGAAAATACATTGCTTGACCATGAAATTGAATCAAACAACGTTACAGCTCTCAACCTTGCAAGAATAAACAGCCACCTAAAATCTAAGATTGTTGAACGTGAACATCAAGAGAGAAAGTATATGCCCCACTCTAAGGTTGATCAATGTGACACTTCCAAGAGATGACCTTAAGAGTTAACCAGAGCCGGTGCATGTCACTCCATCGGAGAACACAATGTGGAATCGCATCATGGCCCCTGCCTATTCCGTCTCAGTCATTATCACACCTCTCTGGCGCCGACATTGGTTGATTGGTTTGTCATTGGGCGTGATGCCTTCATTTCACCACACGTCAAATCCCTGAAGGATTCCTTCACTGGTAATTCTGGTCTTTGGGCCTGTGCAAGGTCACATATGGTTGCCCAGGAACAATGCTGTATGGAGTTGACCTTGGCAGAATAGGTGTAAGATTAATACAATCATGCTAAGTGCAGAAATAATAGTGTCCGTAAATTCAATAAACAACTAATTCCCAGATATCACCTTCCTTGAAGACATCTTTTTTGACAGGACATAGTAATACAGTCCTCTCCAGAGAGTCCCTGAAAACAGTCCATTTCACTGTACTAAATGTCAAGGCAGCCATGCATGTGAATATGAAAATGGAATGGTGGTGGAGGAGGCACTTAACAGAGAGGAAAAGAGACACTGAAATCAGAGTACATGTGGATGGATCAGTGTGTCATCTCTCTCTCTCTCTCTCTCTCTCTCTCTCTCTCTCTCTCTCTCTCTCTCTCTCTCTCTCTCTCTCTCTCTCTCTCTCTCTAAACAAGATGACGTGTGACAGGTGGAGTGGTTCATTTGTGTACCGATAAGCATAGATTTACTCTATGATTTCAGTTTTGGGTGTTCAATTGGGTTTTGTGGAAGAGAATGTAGGCTAAGCATCAATGTGTCTTTATTAGAGTGGGAGATCGTGGCTGTTTGGTACAACCAGAGAGTATTGGAAAAGCTTCATGCCTTTTATGAAGCTCCTCCTTGATCCAGGTATCTCAACCCCACCAGTTGAGCCTCAATGTGTGCTGTTTGTCTTCCCATGAATTATACTATAGTACATATGCCATGTATCAGACACTTTTATCTTAAGTCTCTTACACTGTAGAAAATGCACACATTTTTGGTAGATGTATGTGATTCCTATCACCACACGTACCAACAGAGCCAAACAGGAACTACATATTACACTATAGTATGGCATGCATGTTTTGATGTGTCCATTACCTTGTCAGTAATCACTGACTACTGGGTCAGTGCATTAGTATAAATCCTCCAAGGACTGCTCCTCTTCCTCGTTCACTCATGTCGCACCAGATACTCATCAAATCACAAATGTCCTGCAGGGGATAATTGCTTGACAAACCTACTGCAGCAATGCACATTTAGGAGAGAACATGATGGAGAGATAACACAAAATCTGAGATGTCTACTCAGCATTGGGAGATATGAGGGTGCTTTGAGTGAAAAGAGAAAGTGTCCACTTGAAGAATGCTGCATCTGCATTGTCGAAATAGAACACGATAGAAACGGTATGTCTAGCTCTCTCTTATTACAGCCCTGGCCTAATAAGTGTGTTTAAATGCCATATCATACAGTATAGTCTAACTTTATATGGAAACATGGCATCTGCCCATTAGTCAAGTGTAAGGATGGTGTCATGATTGTCAACAAGAATCCAAATAGGTTAGATCAGGTTTGCAATGAATAACTTCAATCAGTCCCCCTTTCACCTGTAGAGGAGGGGGGGGGGGGTAGTGGGGATTAACAACTCACATCCTGTTGTAAATTAAGTTAGAAGATCTCTCTCTCCCTCTCCAAAATTCACCAAAGGAATGTTCTTTGTTTCAACAGACCTTTTCCCGCCGAGACTCTACCACGTTCAAATGCAAATACTGGAACAATATTTCTAACCTAGAACATGGGGAATGGTCAGAGGCGATCTATAGAACACTGATGTTATTTTCTGATGTCATTAAATGAAATACTGTAACTTGGAAAGCATACCCACTACATGTATGAAGTTTCCATACTATGCGTTGTGGATATAATATGAAAATGTCCATTACTCTCAGTCTCTTCTTTAATAAGCATCAATATTGTCCTTCCACTATGGACCTGTTTTCAGCATATTAAGTCTCCAGTCAATAACCGGTGCAGAGTGTGTATGTTTATCCTGTGTTACCAAGTAATTAGCTAGTAAATAAATAACTCAACCAAATTGTGTAGTACTGAATCTTAAGTAAGGCTCTGGTTTTTTCAGATGCAGGGAGATTATGACTGTTCAGAATGATGATATGATACGAGGTTATGATTAATAAGTTGGGTGTTTATCGATTTGATAGTGTAACGGCCATCGTCTGTGGAAGAAGGTGAGGACCAAGGTGCAGCGTGGTAAGTGTTCATGATTTTTAATAATAATCAAAACTGTACACTGAATAACAAAACAACAAAGAAACAACCGAAACAGTTCTGTCTGAGAACAAACACCCACAAAACCCAGGTGGAAAAAGGCTACCTAAGTATGATTCTCAATCAGAGACAACTAACGACACCTGCCTCTGATTGAGAACCATACCAGGCCAAACTAAAAAACCAACATAGAAAAACAAACATAGACTGCCCACCCCAACTCACGCCCTGACCATACTAAAACAAAGACAAAACAAAGGAACTAAGGTCAGAAAGTGATAGGTAAAGACCTTTTAGTGTTTAATTCAGGAAATGGTAACTCTTTAAAAGAACCGCTCTCGTGTTGCTCCCAGATTCTAATGAGTTAATTGTTACATTATTAATTTAATCGGTAACAATAAAAAATAGTTAGGTAATTAGATAAATAACAGTCTTCAGATGTTAAAGTCAAGGCACGACAATTGACAACTGCCCTGAAAGGTATCTGTCATTGTTGGTGTAAATGATAGCCAAAGTCCCATTGTCCTGTCTCATGACCTGATTTTAAATTATGCTGAACAGTGTCCCAACATGTCTTCGGCTTCGCTGTCTAGAATCAGTATCCTTGAGGGTAGGCCTTGCATGGAAGGTCAAGACCTCAGATCTAGCTAAGCAATGTTGACATTCGTCCCCGATATTGATGTCACCCGATGGGGGCTATACTTGTACTGCACGACCCACCCTTTCATAAGCTCGCAGTTCATTTCTAAGACAGTGAGGATTAACTCCCGAGGCATGGTTAAGCAGGGGTCCCCTAGGGGGAACGGTAGGCACAGAAAGCCCTCCCGGTGGGGAGCGGGTTTTTAATTTGAGCGGGGTTGGCTGTGTTGGTGGCAGTTTTGGAGGGGGGCTGAATTAACTGTGACAATGAAGGAGCAGTAATTAGAGTGGTTGAATAGAGAAGAGCCCTGCAGAGATGGTTCAGTTCAGGAGGCCCAAGGGCTATCATGGAGCACCACAGTGGCATGTTGTCTTCCTGACCACAAGAGGGAAAATACATGATCTCAAATGAAATTTGACACAATGAGCAAACGAGCACACAACCTCGTTTTTATTTCGGTTTCAAGGGGGGGAAGGAGGTTTCTTATGTACCATCCTTGAGATGTCGTTCAGAGGCTACAACAGAACATATCTTGTGAGTATGGTCTTTGTGCCTCTGGAACCTCATTATTCATGATTAATTCAGGATTATCCATAATCATGGTGGCATCCACATTAATGTAGAAGAGCTCAGAAACATATTCTATTCTTACTAAAGTGACTCCAAAATGACACAATACATTATTTACCCACCATTTCTATGATGCAAAACTTAATCCAAAACACAACGAAAACAAAGCGCAAATGCATCCAACAAGTTTCTAAAGTTGCCAGTGAGGCAACTTTAGAAGAGGGGGAATTACACAGAACTTTCCCCCATTAGCCCACATTTACACCAGGAAATGTACTGGGAGTACGGGCGAGCCATGACTTCCAAACGAGATTACTCCTCTCTCTGTTCTCTCTCTGCTCTCTCCCTGTTCTCTCTCTCTGTTCTCTCTCTCTCTCTCTCTCTCTCACTGTCTCTCTCTATTCCAACACCCACTGGTCAAATCCTTTTTTAAGGGCTATTCCACAGTGACAGGGTGATGCTGAGACTCAGATTTTTCATTTAAAAATGTATGTCAAACAAAAAACAATGATTGCAAAACACAAACGATTCAACCCTGTGCACAAGGACTATTTTGAACAATTTCCCAAACAAAATGTTTTTACAAAAATACATTTACTTGAAGAACAGTTCAGATGCAAAGATTTGATAAAAAACAAAATTCTGTTAAAACAAACTTTGCAGCTGCACTCTTCTTCATGTGTTTTCGTAAAATGTTCTTAGTAAATTGTTGAAATTCATCCTTGTGCACAGAGTTGTATGGTTTGTAAAGCTTAGCCATAATTCTTTTTTTCTTAACATGCATTTTAAAACAAAAAATCTGATTCTCAAAATCACTCTGTTACCATGGAATAGACCTGAACAAAGGATTGGGCCAGTGGGTGTTGGAATAGAGGGAGCGAGAGAGAGAGATCATTTGTTTGACATACATTTTAACCTGTTGCGACGACCAAACCCGGATCCGGGATTCTATTTATAGACCTAAGCTCATTACCATAACGCAACGTTAACTATTCATGAAAATCGCAAATTAAATGAAATAAATATGCTATCTCTCAAGCTTAGCCTTTTGTTAACAACACTGTCATCTCAGATTTTCAAAATATGCTTTTCAACCATAGGAAAACAATCATTTGTGTAACAGTAGCTAGCTAGCGTAGCATTTAGCGTTAGCATTAGCGTTAGCATTAGCGTTAGCATTTAGCAAGCAACTATCACAAAAACAAGTAAAGCCTTCAAATAAAATAACTTACCTTTGAAGAACTTCTGATGTTTTCAATGAGGAGACTCTCAGTTAGATAGCAGATGCTCAGTTTTTCCAAAAAGATTCTTTGTGTATTAGAAATAGCTCCGTTTTGTACATCACATTTGGCTTGGAAAATGTAGTCTCTTATGGTCAATCTTCCAATGATATGCCTACAAATACGTCACAATGCTGCAAACACCTTGGGGATACGACAGAAAGTGTAGGCTCATTCCTTGCGCAATCACAGCCATATAAGGAGACAATGGAAAACAGAGCTTCAGAGATTCTGCTCATTTCCTGGTTGACGTATCATCTTGGTTTCGCCTGTAGAATGAGTTCTGGGGCACTTACAGACAATATCTTTGCAGATTCTGAAACTTCAGAGTGTTTTCTTTCCAAAACGGTCAATAATATGCATAGTCGAGCATCTTTTCGTGACAAAATATTGCGCTTAAAACGGGAACGTTTTTTATCCAAAAATGAAATAGCGCCCCTAGAGATCCAAGAGGTTAAAGAGAGATATCATGGGTCACAGCATCAATCTGTTATCATGGAATTGCCTTTGACTAACCTACGAAGACACCTAAGACTAAATCAGGAAGGTCTATTTGTCACGCCCTGACCATAGTTTACTTTGTATTTTCTATGTTTTGGTTGGTCAGGGTGTGATCTGAGTGGGCATTCTATGTTACATGTCTAGTTTGTCCAGTTCTATGTTCGGCCTGATATGGTTCTCAATCAGAGGCAGGTGTTCGTCATTGTCTCTGATTGGGAACCATATTTAGGTAGCCTGGGTTTCACTGTGTGTTTGTGGGTGATTGTTCCTGTCTATGTGTTTTTCACCAGATAGGCTGTTTTAGGTTTTCGTTACGGTCATTACGTTTATTATTTTGTAGTGTTTGTATTTTGATTCGTGTTTTACGTTTGTTTAATAAACATGGATCGCAATCTACACGCCGCATTTTGGTCCGACTCTCCTTCTCACGAAGAAAACCGTTACAGAATCACCCACCACCAACGGACCAAGCAGCGTGTCAACAGGCAGCAACAGCAGCGTAAAGAGGAATGGACATGGGAGGACGTTTTGGATGGCAAGGGCTGTTACACTTGGGAGGAGATACTGGCTGGAAGAGATCGCCTCCCATGGGAACAGGTGGAGGCACTTAGGAGAGCTGAGGCAGCCGGAGAGAGGAGCCGGCGATATGAGGGAACACGGCTGGCAAGGAAGCCCGAGAGGCAGCCCCAAAAATTTCTTGGGGGGGGGCTAACAGGGAGTATGGCTACGCCAGGTAGGAGACCTGCGCAAACTCCCTGTGCTTACCGGGGGGCTAGAGAGACCGGACAGGCACCGTGTTATGCAGTGGTGCGCACGGTGTCTCCAGTGCGGGTGCATAGCCCGGTGCGGTATATTCCAGCTCCGCGTGTCTGCCGGGCTAGATTGAGCGTCGAGCCTAATGCCATGAAGCCGGCTCTACGCAGCTGGTCCCCAGTGCGTCTCCTTGGGCCGGCTTACATGGCACCAGCCTTGCGCTCGGTGTCTCCGGTTCGCCTGCATAGCCCAGTGCGGGCTATTCCACCTCTCCGCACTGGCAGGGCGACCGTGAGCATTCAACCAGGTAAGGTTGGGCAGGCTCGGTGCTCAAGAGCTCCAGTGCGCCTGCACGGTCCGGTTTTTCCAGTACCACCTCCACACCCCAGCCCTCCGGTAGCAGCTCCCCGCACCAGGCTTCCTGTGCGTGTCCTTGGCCCAGTACCACCAGTGCCAGCACCACGCATCAGGCCTACAGTGCGCCTCGTGTCGGAGCCCTCCTCCTCTCCAGCGCTGTCGGAGTCTCCCGCCTGTTTAGCGCTGTTAGAGCCTTCCTTCTCTACAGCGCTGCCGGAGTCTCCCGCCTGTTCAGAACTGCCAGTTAGCATAGAGCTGCCAGTTAGCATAGAGCTGCCAGTTAGCTTAGAGCTGCCAGTTAGCAAGGAGCTGCCAGTTAGCAAGGAGCTGCCAGTCTGCAAGGAGCTGCCAGTCTGCATGGAGCTGCCAGTCTGCATAGAGCTGCCAGTCTGCATGGAGCTGCCAGTCTGCAAGGAGCCGCCAGAGCTGCCTGTCTGCAGGATGCCGCCAAAGCTGCCAGTCTGCAAGGAGCCGCCAGAGCTGCCAGTCTGCAAGGAGCCGCCAGAGCTGCCAGTTAGCATGGAGCAGCCAGGGCCGCCAGTCAGCATGGAGCAGCCAGGGCCGCCAGTCAGCATGGAGCAGCCAGGGCCGCCAGTCAGCATGGAGCAGCCAGGGCCGCCAGTCAGCATGGAGCAGCCAGTCAGCATGGAGCAGCCAGTCAGCATGGAGCAGCCAGAGCAGCCAGTCAGCATGGAGCAGCCAGAGCAGCCAGTCAGCATGGAGCAGCCAGAGCTGCCAGTCAGCATGGAGCAGCCAGTCAGCATGGAGCAGCCAGAGCTGCCAGTCAGCATGGAGCAGCCAGTCAGCATGGAGCAGCCAGAGCTACCAGTCATCATGGAGCAGCCAGTCAGCATGGAGCAGCCAGAGCTGCCAGTCGACCAGACTCTTCCAGAGCTGCCAGTCGACCAGACTCTTCCAGAGCTGCCAGTCGACCAGACTCTTCCAGAGCTGCCAGTCGACCAGACTCTTCCAGAGCTGCCAGTCGACCAGACTCTTCCAGAGCTGCCAGTCGACCAGACTCTTCCAGAGCTGCCAGTCGACCAGACTCTTCCAGATCTGCCAGTCGACCAGACTCTTCCAGATCTGCCAGTCGACCAGACTCTTCCAGATCTGCCAGTCGTCCAGACTCTTCCAGATCTGCCAGTCGACCAGACTCTTCCAGATCTGCCAGTCGTCCAGACTCTCTCAGATCCGCCAGTCGACCAGATTCTCCCAGATCCGCCAGTCGACCAGATTCTCCCAGATCCGCCAGTCGACCAGATTCTCCCAGATCCGCCAGTCGACCAGGATCTGCTGAAACCGCCAGCCAGCCAGGTTCTGGTAGTTTCTACAACCTGCCTGGGCTTCCTCTCAGTGCTGAGCTTCTTCTCAGTGCTGAGCTTCCTCTCAGTGCTGAGCTACCCATCTGTCCCGAGTTACCTCTGTCCCGAGCTGTCCCTCTGTCCCATGTTATCATTGTGGTGGGTAACCTATTTAGGGACGTTTAGGAGGGGGATTAAAACTGTCATGGAGTGGGGTCCACGTCCAGCGCCAGAGCCGCCACCGCGGACAGATGCCCACCCAGACCCTCCCCTATAGGTTCAGGTTTTGCGGCCGGAGTCCGCACCTTGGGGGGGGGGTACTGTCACGCCCTGACCATAGTTTACTTTGTATTTTCTATGTTTTGGTTGGTCAGGGTGTGATCTGAGTGGGCATTCTATGTTACATGTCTAGTTTGTCCAGTTCTATGTTCGGCCTGATATGGTTCTCAATCAGAGGCAGGTGTTCGTCATTGTCTCTGATTGGGAACCATATTTAGGTAGCCTGGGTTTCACTGTGTGTTTGTGGGTGATTGTTCCTGTCTATGTGTTTTTCACCAGATAGGCTGTTTTAGGTTTTCGTTACGGTCATTACGTTTATTATTTTGTAGTGTTTGTATTTTGATTCGTGTTTTACGTTTGTTTAATAAACATGGATCGCAATCTACACGCCGCATTTTGGTCCGACTCTCCTTCTCACGAAGAAAACCGTTACACTATTGGCATTATATAAATGACCAGCACGTTTTTTTATCTCAGTACAAATGACCTTATTAGATCCATAACCAGGGAGTGACATTTCATGTATGGGATTATTGTTTTTGTATTCAACTTCTTCATTAGGAAACTCACAAGAGATCATAGTCACAGACAGATTATTATTCCAGATTCTACTTTCAATTAGATTTAGTAGTCATTGTTCACTGGATGTTGTGCAATGGAAAGGCCTAACACAATCACATCCTGTGATGAAATGAGACTATACTGTATATTATATATATATATATATACACTACATGACCAAAAGTATGTGGACACCTGCTTGTCGAACGTCTCATTCCAAAATCATGGGCAATAATATGGAGTTGGTCCCCATTTGCTGTTATAACAGCCTCCACTCTTTTGGCAAGGCTTTCCACCAGAAGCACAGAATCATCTAGAATGTCATTGTATGCTGTGGTGTTACGATTTCCCTTCATTGGAACTAACACTAACCATGAAAAACAGACTCAGATCATTATACTTCTTCACCAAACTTTACAGTTGGCACTATGTATTGGGGCAGGTAGCATTCTCCTGGCATCCGCCAAACCCAGATTAGTCCGTCGGATTGCCAGATGGTAAAGCGTGATTCATTGCGTTTCCACTACTCCAGAGTCTACGCCCTTCAGCACTCGGTGGTCTGTGTGGGCTACGACTTGGCGGCTGAGCCGATGTTGCTCCTAGATGTTTCCACTTCACAATAACAGCACTTACACTTGCCCGGGGCAGCTCTAGCAGGGCATAAATGTAATGAATTTACTTGTTTGAAAGGTGGCATCCTATGATGGTGCCACGTTGAAAGTCACTGAACTCTTTAATAAGGTCATTCTAATTTCAGTGTTTGTCTATGGAAATTACATGGCTGTGTGCTCGATTTTCAGGAACGTGTGAGGCTGAAATATCCAATTCCACTAATTTGAAGGGGTATCCAAATACTTTTGTATATATACCCAAACATTTAAAGTAAAATTAAAAGTGTTAGCTTCACTGTCCAAATACATATGCAGAGGAGTGTATATGAGTAGTTGATGAGTAAAACCATTAAACAGAAAAATAGGGTAGATTCACACTCAAAGTTGACAGACTTCAATAACTTCCATTTCACAAATAGTTCTGGCTGCTGCCAAACATGTTATCACTTTTTAATCACAAAAGGAAGATATTGTTGGAGTGTGTCTATGTTGTGTGTGAACCTAACTTATATATTGATCAAAAGTGAAAATGTATTTCCAGGGCAAACAAGTCTTAAATTGAGAAGGCAGAAATACAGTCTGTTTAGCTGTCCACACTGTCTACCCTGTCGGTCCATCCTGTCCACCCTGTCTGTCCATCTTGTCCACCCTGTCTGTCCACCCTGTCTGTCCACACTGTCCACCCTGTCTGTCCATCTTGTCCACCCTGTCTGTCCATCTTGTCCACCCTGTCTGTCCATCTTGTCCACCCTGTCTGTCCATCTTGTCCACCCTGTCTGTCCATCTTGTCCACCCTGTCTGTCCATCTTGTCCACCCTGTCTGTCCATCTTGTCCACCCTGTCTGTGCATCTTGTCCACCCTGTCTGTCCATCTTGTCCACCCTGTCTGTCCATCTTGTCCACCCTGTCTGTCCATCTTGTCCACCCTGTCTGTCCATCTTGTCCACCCTGTCTGTCCATCTTGTCCACCCTGTCTGTCCATCTTGTCCACCCTGTCTGTCCATCTTGTCCACCCTGTCTGTCCATCTTGTCCACCCTGTCTGTCCATCTTGTCCACCCTGTCTGTGCATCTTGTCCACCCTGTCTGTCCATCTTGTCCACCCTGTCTGTCCATCTTGTCCACCCTGTCCAAACTGTCTTCCTATTTTTTTATAATTTGCAGTTTTCTTTCAGATGGAACCCTCACAATTACAGCCATTAACAAGACTACAACATAATTAAAACTATGTTTAAATGATGAAACACTTTGAATGGATGTCCTTGAAGGGTCGGAGGTGGTTTAAGAAAGAGAAAGAAAGCAAAAAAGGAGAGTGGCATGATTTCACAGTGAATAAAGCTAAGCCTCCGCTCCGGGCTTAAGGGCGTCTTAAATTGGAAAGGCACAAGCCTATAGAGACATGTACCTGTCAAACAAATACCATACGCCTTTGATTATCTCTCTCCCCTCTCCCTCTCTTTCTTTCTGTTCCACTCTCCTGCTCTGTTTCAACTCTCCGACGGTATGCCAATCAGGTCCTGGGTGCTATGGAGATTTGGCAGTGAGAACAGAGATGGGGGCTTCACCTCTTAAAGGTATCACAGTAACAACGGTGTCACAGGTATTAGAGGCTATCTTCTTCGCCTCAGGTGATTGTCTCAGAGATATTCTCATGGCTAAGGGACCGGGAAGTCGCGTGGCAGAGGATGTTTTTCTGCCATGGCTTACAGTATGGGGAGAGCTGGAATAAGGTGGAAGGGTGTGAAGTGTGACGATTGAAGAGCGATGCTATGTAGCAAACCATGCAGGTCGTGTCAAAAGGGTTTACAGTTGAAGTCGGACGTTTACATACACTTAGGTTGGAGTCATTTTCAACCACTCCACAAATTTATTGTTAACGAACTATAGTTTTGGCAAGTCGGTTAGGACATCTACTTTTTGCATGACACAAGTCTTTTTTCCAACAATTGTTTACAGACAGATTATTTCACTTATAATCTACTGTATCACAATTCCAGTGGGTCAAAAGTTTACATACAGAAAGTTGACTGTGCCTTTAAACAGCTTGGAAAATTCCAGAAAATTATGTCATGGCTTTAGAAGCTTCTGATAGGCTAGTTGACATAATTTTAGTCAATTGGAGGTGTACCGGTGGATGTATTTCAAGGCCAACCTTCAAACTCAGTGCCTCGTTGCTTGACATCAAAATAAATCAGCCAAGACCTCAGAAAAATAATTGTAGACCTACACAAGTCTGGTTTCCAAATGCCTGGAGGTACCATGTTCATCTGTACAAACAATAGAACGCAAGTAAAAACACCATGGGACCACGCAGCCGTCATACCGCTCAGGAAGAAGACATGTTCTGTCTCCTAGAGGTGAACGTACTTTGGTGCGAAAAGTACAATTCAATCCCAGAACAACAGCAAAGGACCTTGTGAAGATGATGGAGGAAACAGGTTTAAACTTATCTATATCCACAGTAAAAGTCTTATATTGACATAACCTGAAAGGCCGCTCAGCAAGGAAGAAGCCACTGCTCCAAAACCGCCATAAAAAGCCAGAGTACGGTTTGCAACTGATCTGATCTGATGAAACAAAAATAGAACTGTTTGGCCATAATGACCATCGTTATGTTTGGAGAACACCATCCCAACCATGAAGCTAGGGGGTGGCAGCATCATGTTGAGGGGGTGCTTTGCTGCAGAAGGGACTTGTGCACTTCACAAAATAGATGGCTTCATGAGGGAGAAAAATTACGTGGATATATTGAAGCAACATCTTAAGACATCAGTCAGGAAGTTAAAGCTTGGTCTCAAATGGGTCTTCCAAATGGGCAATGACCCCAAGCATTCTTCTAAAGTTGTGGCAAAATAGCTGAAGGACAACAAAGTCAAGGTATTGGAGTGGCCATCACAAAGCCCTGACCTCAATCCTATAGAACATTTATGGTCAGAACTGAAAAAGTGTGTGCGAGCAAGGAGGCCTACAAAACTGACTCAGTTACACCAGCTCTGTCAGATGGAATGGGCCAACATTCACCCACCTTACTGTGGAAAGCTTGTGGAAGACTACCCGAAGTTATTCAATTTGAAGGCAATGCTACCAAATACTCATTGTGTGTATGTAAACTTCTGACCCACTGGGAATGTGATGAAAGAAATAGAAGCTCAAATAAATTATTCTCTCTACTATTATTCTGACATTTCACATTCTTAAAATAAAGAATGATCCTAATTGACCTAAAACAGGGAATAGTTGCTAGGATTAAATGTCAGGAGTTGTGAAAAAGTGAGTTTAAATGTATTTGGCTAAGGTGTATGTAAACTTCAGACTTCAACTGTAGAATGTGTAGACTGTGGTGAGGAAGGAAGGACTTATGGCATATAGAATGTGTCGACTGTGGTGAGGAAGGAAGGACATGGCATATAGAATGTGTCGACTGTGGTGAGGAAGGAAGGACATATGGCATATAGAATGTGTAGACTGTGGTGAGGAAGGAAGGACTTGTGGCATATAGAATGTGTAGACTGTGGTGAGGAAGGAAGGACTTATGGCATATAGAATGTGTAGACTGTGGTGAGGAAGGAAGGACTTGTGGCATATAGAATGTGTCGACTGTGGTGAGGAAGGAAGGACTTATGGCATATAGAATATGTAGAATGTTGTGTGGATAGTAGGACTTATGGCATATAGAATGTGTAGATTGTGATATGGAAGGAAGAACTTATGGCATATATAATGTGTCGACTGTGATGTGGAAGGTAGGATTCATTGGATATAGAATATGTAGAATGTTGTGTGGATAGTAGGACTTATGGCATATAGAATGTGTCGACTGTGGTGAGGAAGGAAGGACTTATGGCATATAGAATGTGTAGACTGTGTTGAGGAAGGAAGGACTTATGGCATATAGAATGTGTCGACTGTGGTGAGGAAGGAAGGACTTATGGCATGTAGAATGTGTCGACTGTGGTGAGGAAGGAAGGACTTATGGCATGTAGAATGTGTCGACTCTGGTGAGGAAGGAAGGACTTATGGCATATAGAATGTGTAGACTGTGGTGAGGAAGAAAGGACTTGTGGCATATAGAATGTGTCGACTGTGGTGAGGAAGGAATGACTTATGGCATATAGAATGTGTCGACTGTGGTGAGAAAGGAAGGACTTATGGCATATCGAATATGTAGAATGTTGTGTGGATAGTAGGACTTATGGCATATAGAATGTGTAGACTGTGATATGGAAGGAAGAACTTATGGCATATAGAATGTGTCGACTGTGATGTGGAAGGTAGGATTCATTGGATATAGAATATGTAGAATGTTGTGTGGATAGTAGGACTTATGGCATATTGAATGTGTCGACTGTGGTGAGGAAGGAAGGACTTATGGCATATAGAATGTGTCGACTGTGGTGAGGAAGGAAGGACTTATGGCATATAGAATATGTAGAATGTTGTGTGGATAGTAGGACTTATGGCATATAGAATGTGTCGACTGTGGTGAGGAAGGAAGGACTTATGGCATATAGAATGTGTAGACTGTGGTGAGGAAGGAAGGACTTATGGCATATAGAATGTGTCGACTGTGGTGAGGAAGGAAGGACTTATGGCATATAGAATGTGTAGACTGTGGTGAGGAAGGAAGGACTTATGGCATATAGAATGTGTCGACTGTGGTGAGGAAGGAAGGACTTATGGCATATAGAATATGTAGAATGTTGTGTGGATAGTAGGACTTATGGCATATAGAATGTGTAGACTGTGATATGGAAGGAAGAACTTATGGCATATAGAATGTGTCGACTGTGATGTGGAAGGTAGGATTCATTGGATATAGAATATGTAGAATGTTGTGTGGATAGTAGGACTTATGGCATATTGAATGTGTCGAATGTGGTGAGGAAGGAAGGACTTATGGCATATAGAATGTGTCGACTGTGGTGAGGAAGGAAGGACTTATGGCATATAGAATGTGTAGACTGTGGTGAGGAAGGAAGGACTTGTGGCATATAGAATGTGTAGACTGTGGTGAGGAAGGAAGGACTTATGGCATATAGAATGTGTAGACTGTGGTGAGGAAGGAAGGACTTGAGGCATATAGAATGTGTCGACTGTGGTGAGGAAGGAAGGACTTATGGCATATAGAATATGTAGAATGTTGTGTGGATAGTAGGACTTATAGCATATAGAATGTGTAGATTGTGATATGGAAGGAAGAACTTATGGCATATATAATGTGTCGACTGTGATGTGGAAGGTAGGATTCATTGGATATAGAATATGTAGAATGTTGTGTGGATAGTAGGACTTATGGCATATAGAATGTGTCGACTGTGGTGAGGAAGGAAGGACTTATGGCATATAGAATGTGTAGACTGTGGTGAGGAAGGAAGCACTTATGGCATATAGAATGTGTCGACTGTGGTGAGGAAGGAAGGACTTATGGCATGTAGAATGTGTCGACTGTGGTGAGGAAGGAAGGACTTATGGCATGTAGAATGTGTAGACTGTGGTGAGGAAGGAAGGACTTATGGCATATAGAATGTGTAGACTGTGGTGAGGAAGAAAGGACTTGTGGCATATAGAATGTGTCGACTGTGGTGAGGAAGGAAGGACTTATGGCATATAGAATGTGTAGACTGTGGTGACTTATGGCATATAGAATATGTAGAAGGACTTATGGCATATAGAATGTGTAGACTGTGATATGGAAGGACTTATGGCATATAGAATGTGTCGACTGTGGTGAGAAAGGAAGGACTTATGGCATATAAAATATGTAGAATGTTGTGTGGATAGTAGGACTTATGGCATATAGAATGTGTCGACTGTGGTGAGGAAGGAAGGACTTATGGCATATAGAATGTGTAGACTGGTGAGAAAGGAAGGACTTATGGCATATAGAATGTGTCGACTGTGGTGAGGAAGGAAGGACTTATGGCATATAGAATGTGTAGACAGTGATGTGGACGGTTGGACTCATTGGATATAGAATGTGCAGACTATAGTGTGGACGGTTGAAATTATGGCATATAGAATGTGTAGACTGTGGTGTTTACCATCGGACTTATGAAATATGAAATGTGTAGACTGTCTAGTGGAACGTAGGAATTATGGCATATAGAATGTGTAGACTCTCATGTGAACGGTAGGACTTATGGCATATAGAATGTGTAGACTCTCATGTGAACGGTAGGACTTATGGCATATAGACTGTGTAGACTGTAAGGAGGAAGAATGGACTCATGGCATGTAGAATGTGTAGACTACGATGTGGACGGTAGGACTTATGGCATATAGAATGTGTAGACTGTGATGTAGACGGTAGGATCCAGTGGATATAGAATGATGTGGACGGTAGCAGTCATTGGATATAGAATGTGTCGACTGTGGTCTGGTGGACTGTAGGACTTTTGGCATAAGGAATGTGTTGACTGTCATGCGAACGGTAGGACTTATGGCATATAGAATTTGTAGACCGTTTCGTGTACAGTTGGAGTTAAGAAACATAGAATGTGTGGACTGTCGTGTTGACGGTGGTACTTTTGGCACATAGACTGTGTAGACTGTGGTGTGGAAGGTAGGACTTACGACATATATAACCTGTAGACTGTGATGAGGAAGGATGGACTCATGGCATGTAGAATGTGTAGACTGTGATGTGGACGATAGGACTCATTGGATATAGAACGTGTAAACTGTGATGTGGACGGTATAAGTTATGGCATATAGAATGTGTAGACATTGGTGTGGACATTAGTTTTTATGGCCTATAGAATGTGTAGACTGTGGTGTGGACTGTAGGAATTATGGCATAAAGAATGTGTAGACTGTCATGTGCACGGTAGGACTTATGGCAAATAGAATTTGTCGACTGTGGTGTGGACGGTAGAACTTATGGAAATAAAATTGGGTAGACAGTGGTTTGGATGGTAGGAGTCATTGCATATACAATGTGTAGACTGTGGTGTGGATAGTAGGACTCTTTGCATATAGAATGTTTAGACTATCTAGTGGATGGTAGGACTAATGGCATATATTGGATATAGATTGTGTGGACTGTGGTGTGAATGGTAGAACTTATGGCATATATCATGTGTAGACTGTGGTGTGGATGGTAGGACTTATGGCATATAGATTGTGTAGACTGTGTTGTGGACGGTAGGACTTATGGCAAATAGAATTTGTCGACTGTGGTGTGGACGGTAGAACTTATGGAAATAAAATTGGGTAGACAGTGGTTTGGATGGTAGGAGTCATTGCATATACAATGTGTAGACTGTGGTATGGATAGTAGGACTCTTTGCATATAGAATGTTTAGACTATCTAGTGGATGGTAGGACTAATGGCATATAGAATGTGTAGAATTTCATGTTGACGGTTGGACTTATTGCATGTAGAATGTGTAGACTGTAGAGTGAATGGTAGGACCTATGACATACAGAATGTTTAGATTGTGGTGTGGACAGCTGAAGTTATGGTATATAGATTTTGTAGACTGTGGTGTGTACGGTAAGACTCATGGAATGTGGAATGTGTAGACTGTCGTGTGGACGGTAGGACGTATTGCATATAGAATGTGTAGACTGTCTTGTGGACAGTAGGACATAAGGCAAAAAACCTGTTCAGACTGTGGTGTGGACAGCAGGACTTATGGCATATAGAATGTGTAGGCTGTGATGTGGACGGTAGGACTTATGGCATATAGAATGTGTAGGCTGTCGAGTGGAAGGTATGACTTATGGCATAGCGAATGTGTAGACTGATTTGTGGACGATAGGACTCATGGCACGTAGAATGTGTAACCTGTGGTGTGGACGGCTTGACTCATTACACATTGAATGTGTATATTGTGGTGTGGACTGTAGCGCTCATGGAATGTAGCATGTGTAAACTGTCTAGTGGACAGATGGACTTATGGCATATAGAATGTGTAGACTGTGGTGTGGATGGAAAGACATATGTCATAAAGAATGTTAAGACTGTGGTGTGGACAGTAGAACTTTTGACAGATAGAATGTTTAGACTGTCAGGTGGACGGTAGGAGTTATGGCATATAGAATGTGTAGACTGTGGTGTAGACAGTAGAACTTTTGACAGATATAATGTTTAGACTGTCATGTGGATGGTAGGACTTATGGCACAAGGAATGTGTAGAATGCCATGTGGATGGTAGGACTTATGGCATAAGGAATGTGTAGACTGCCATGTGGATGGTAGGACTTATGGCATAAGGAATGTGTAGACTGTGGTGTGGACGGTAGGGCTTATGGCATAAGGAATGTGTAGACTGTCATGTGGACGGTAAGACTTATGCCAAGTAGATTGTGTGATTGTTGTGATGACGGTATAACTACTGGCATATAGAATGTGTAGACTGTGGTGTGGCCGATAGTACTTACGGCATATAAACTGTGTAAGCTATCGTGTGGACATTAGTACTTAATGCATTTAGAAATAGTAGAAAGTGGTGTGTACAGTATAACTTTTGGCATATAGAAAGTGTAGACTGTCGGGTGGACGGTAGAAGTTATGGCATATAGAATGTTTAAACTGTGGTGTGGACGTTTTGACTCATGGCATATAGAATGTGTAGACTGACGGTAGGACACATGGCACATAGATTGTTAAGACTGGTGTGTACGGTTGGACCTATGGCGTATAGAAATTGTAGACTGCGGTGTAGACGGCAGGACTTAGGGCATGTAGAATGTGTAGACTGTGGTGTGGAAGGTAGGACTTATTTTTATTTTTTTATTTTTTTATTTCACCTTTATTTAACCAGGTAGGCTAGTTGAGAACAAGTTCTCATTTGCAACTGCGACCTGACCAAGATATTCGACACATACAACAACACAGTTACACATGGAATAAACAAAACATACAGTGAATAATACAGTACAACAAAAGAAAACAAAAAGTCTATATACAGTGAGTGCAAATGAGATAAGTTAAGGAAATAAATAGGCCATGTTGGCGAAGTAATTACAATATAGCAATTAAACACTGGAATGGCAGATTGACAGAAGATGAATGTGCAACAAGCATTTCGCTACACTCGCATTAACATCTGCTAACCATGTGTATGTGACAAATAAAATTTGATTTGATTTGATGTGCAGGTAGAGATACTGGGGTGCAAAAGAGCAAAATAAATAAATACCAGTATGGGGATGAGGTAGGTAGATAGATGTGCTGTTTACAGATAGGCTATGTACAGGTGCAGTGATCTGTAAACTGCTCTGACAGCTGGTGCTTAAAGCTAGTGAGGGAGATGTGAGTCTCCAGCTTCAGAGATTTTTGCAATTCGTTCCAGTCATGGGCAGCAGAGAACTGGAAGGAAAGACGACCAAAGGAGGAATTGGCTTTGGGGGTGACCAGTGAGATATACCTGCTGGAGCGCTTGCTACGAGTGGGTGCTGCTATGGTGACCAGTGAGCTGAGATAAGGCGGTGGCTTTACCTAGCAGAGACTTGTAGATAACCTGTAGTCAGTGGGTTCGGCGACGAGTATGAAGCGAGGGCCAACCAACGAGAGAGTACAGGTCGCAATGGTGGGTAGTGTATGGGGCTTTGGTGACAAAACGGATGGCACTGTGACAGAATGCATCCAGTTTGTTGAGTGGAGTGTTGGAGGCTATTTTATAGACGACATCACCGAAGTCGAGGATCGATAGTATGGTCAGTTTTACGAGGGTATGTTTGGCAGCATGAGTGAAGGATGCTTTGTTGTATAGGAAGCCGATTCTAGATGTAATTTTGGATTGGATATGCTTGATGTGAGTCTGGAAGGAGAGCTTACAGTCTAACCAGACACGCAGGTATTTATAGTTGTCCACGTATTCTAAGTCAGAGCCGTCCAGAGTAGTGATGCTGGACGGGCGAGCAGGTGCGGGCAGCGATCGATTGAAAAGCATGCATTTAGTTTTACTTGCGTTTAGGAGCAGTTGGAGGCCATGGAAGGAGAGTTTTATGGCATTGAAGCTTGTCTGGAGGTTAGTTAATTAACACAGTGTCGAAGGAGGGGCCAGAAGTATACAGAATGGTGTCGTCTGCATAGAGGTGGATCAGAGAATCACCAGCAGCAAGAGCAACATCATTGATGTATACAGAAAAGAGAGTCGGCCCAAGAATTGAACCCTGTGGCACACCCATAGAGACTGTAAGAGGTCTGGACAACAGGCCCTCCGATTTGACACAATGAACTCTATCAGAGAAGTAGTTGGTAAACCAGGCATATATAATGCGTAGACTGTGGTGTGTATTGTAGGACTTATGGATTATATTATGTGTAGACTGTGGTCTGTACGACAGGACTTTTGGCATATAGAATATGTAGGCTGTGGTTTGTATGGAAAGACCTATGGCATATAGAATGTGTAGACTTTTGTGTGGACGGTAGGACACATGGCATATAGAATGTTAAGACTGTGGTGTGTACAGTTTGACGTATGGTATATAGAATGTGTCGACTGTGGTGGATGGTAGGACTCATGGCATTTAGAATTTGTAGACTGGCGTGGAAAAAGCTAGTATGAAACACGGTGTAGCAGTGAGTACCACATTGAAAGGCCTGCTGTGTGGTTGTCAGTTGGAGTTGCTGCCTTCTCTCGTCCACCTTGTACATGACAGCATGTCAGTGAGTCATCCATTGAGACATGTGTCCCTTGTCAGGGGAATTGATTTGTTTGGTCCCCTGACTCTGTTAACTTTGATAAGCCAACAAGTCAAGAAAAAGAGTTACCCAAAAAAGACAACATGTTTGATGCTTTCATTCTCCTTTAATTATTCAGATCTACTGTAAAGTGTATACTTTATGAGGCTCATTTATCATGCAAATGGATGGATTTACAACCACAATGCTTTTAAATTTAGCTGTATCTTTGGCCTGGTTCTTTCCCTTTGGGTTTGACATCATGGGTGTGTTATTGTGGCGGAAAGAGAGTAGAGTCAGTTCCCCGCCCCCATCCATGTAATGCCATTCATTGTGATCTAAAAGGCTAAAGTGATCCCTAAATCAACACTCCTACTCTGGGACGCTTTATTAATATGGGCCTAGAGCTTCCTTCTAACTTTCAATCGACGGCTGTTTGGTTGTCAGTTATTGGATGTGACTGGGTGTACATCAGTTATATATCCCCATCGTAAATCAGTTTTACTCCGGAGTTTTATGTTTTATGTTCATTGTATTTGTATTAGTATATTTATATTACATATTCTGTTGACTTTGTGTCTGTAATATTTTTGTACATTGTCTATTGCTTGGAGGACCTATTCACTAAGGGCCTGATTCAAACTTAGAAAATTATGCCTTTCTTTAGCATGCCTTTCCTACACACTTTTCAGTAGTTGGTATTCAGACTTACCTTGTGAAGGTGAGCACCGAGATTTGCAGGCGTGGTTCCTTCGCTCACTCTGAATAGATGTAATTCAAACGTTGAAAACTCTCCCACTTGCTGGCCAACAGATTTTCTCGTGGATGTTCATTTAATATTGTTTTTAGTACATTTATCTTAAGCTATCCATTTAAATAAGGTGTAGCGCTAGTTTGAAGCAGACTGGACCAGATTTTCCCCTAGGATTTTGCCTGAACTTAGCTCCATTCCGTATATTTTTTATCTTGAAAACTCCCCAGTCTTTAACGATTACAAACATACCCATAACAAATGCTTGAAAATATGGAGTGTGGTACTCAGCAATGTGTTGAATTGGATTTGCACCAAACATACATTTTTTTTATTCAGGATAAAAGTGAATTTCTTTGCAAGATTTTTTTTCAGAATTA
The DNA here is from genome assembly GCF_045791955.1 of Oncorhynchus clarkii lewisi. Lineage (NCBI taxonomy): Eukaryota > Metazoa > Chordata > Actinopteri > Salmoniformes > Salmonidae > Oncorhynchus > Oncorhynchus clarkii. The sequence continues at coordinate 24,717,473 of NC_092160.1, read as the reverse complement.
CTTTAGTGTCTTGTTGCAAACATGATGCATGTTTTGGAATATTTGTATTCTGTGCAGGATTCTATGTTTGAGATAATTGTATGTGTGGGGTACAGAGATGAGTTAGTGATTCAAAAATCCTGTTAAACACTGTTATTGAGTCCATGCAACGTATTATGTGACTTGTTAAGCACATTTTAACCCCTGAAAGTATTTAGGCTTGCCATAACAAATGGGGTGAAAAACGTATTGACTTGAGACATTTCAGCTTTTCAATTTTATTCATATATAAAAACGTATATTTTAACATATTAACATATTTAACACATTTAAGTTAACATATTTTCCCCTTTGACATTACGGGGTGTTGTGTGTTAAATTCAGGCTGCAACACAACAAAATGCGGAAAAAGTCAAGGGGTGTGAATACATTCTAAAGGCACTGTACATCAACTTGGCAGGTTCAGCCCACAGCTTGGGTTTCCAAATTGATCACCTTCATTTCATAGATCTCAATCCCCGAACAAAAAGTGGGTGAATAGCATGCTATGCTCATGCTTAAATTCAAGGTCAGATTATGCATAGAGAGAAAAGTGCATACAAAAATGGAATTGGGGACTAAGTCAAATTCAGGATATGTATGTGTAAGTCTGTGAATAAAGTGATTCTGATTCTAATTCAGATTCTGAGTTCACACTGTACCAAGTTTCAGTACACTGTATTTAGGACTCTTCAACTAAATAACAATGTCAATTAACTGACTTGCAGATATATATTACATTTGACGGTGAAAAGTTTGTCAGAACTTCAGGTGAATGACTGATACAGCTGAGATCTGCACATAATGGAGATATGACTTTGGAGAAATTGAGTTTAAGTCCCAGGTTGCCTTAAGCTCCTTGTCTCTGAAATTCTCTTCATTCCCAAAACATCTCTGTAAAAAGAACAGACCTTTCATGTAAGCCTTGGGGACAAAGTTGGAGCATGAGTGATTCTTAGTTTTTAATTGGTGTGTCAGCGTGGTAGCTAGTTCACAACACTTTTAATTTGGTGGGGCCATTAAACGAGGGCCAAAAAAAAAAGTTTCTTTGTACATTGGTGTCAGTTATTCCACATAATTAGTGATGATGGCATCTGTCTCGAAATTAACTTACAGTAAGGGCAATTAAGAAAGATGCATTATTAGTTTTAGACAGCCTATTTGACCTAGTTTGTTTGAGCGGTCAGAATGGGTGGGGCTGAACATAGTTCCGTACATAGTTGTGAGAGCTTTGAGGTTATTTCTGTAACATTCTCCTCTGGGTACATTGAGTTTATTTTTCATATAAGAATTCTTCGCTCTTATGAAAGTGTGCTGAAATACATCAGTTGGCAACCTAACACACACAGATGTTTTCAATGAATGAATTTGTTGTGAAGAGGCAAAGGCCTCTGTTTAGCGTTGTATCCCTTTTTATACACCATGTTGGCTTTAACAATTAGTCAGATATTTATGTTGTGATAATTTTTTTGTAACCACATTGTTCAGTAAAATTACAATGTAAATCAAGCTGTAGTTTACATAGAACCAATAGCTCTCTTCAAAAGTTTCCTAATTTTCCCTTATCATTCTCCATATCACCTTTAAAATGCTTCAACTGGTGACGGTTGCCTTCTGTCATAGCCTTCTCTCCTTGAGGAACTCCATTACTCCTAAGTTGAGCTAGTTGGCTTGCTTGTTTGTTTGTTTGTTTGCTAATTAAACACTTTTTTGACACCTGTGCCAACTTCACTCTCCAAGGAGTTCTGAAATGTACAGCTCTCTGCACACAATCACACACAGCTGCACACAAACAGATAACGAACCACACACACACACTTGTGCTTGCGAGTGCACACAAACACACACTCTCTCTTACACACACACATATAGACTACTCACTCACTCACTCACTCACTCACTCACAGTTATTTTACACACACGTCCATACAGCTTGCACACACACAAACCCCTTCATATCCCCACGTGTGCAATTACTTCTTCCTTGCTAGTAACCTGGTGATGCACGCCAACTCTTGAGTTGAAGGCTGGCAGGTGAACTATAAACACACCGCATCACCTGAACACCATGATCTGAACACCATCACCTGAACACCATGATCTGAACACCATCTCCTGAACACCATCACCTGAACACCATGGTCTGAACACCATCACCTGAACACCATCACCTGAACCCCATCACCTGAACCCCATCACCTGAACCCCATCACCTGAACCCTATCACCTGAAAACCATCACTTGAACACCATGGTCTGAACACCATCACCTGAACACCATCACCTGAACCCCATCACCTGAACACCATGATATGAACACCATCACCTGAACACCATCATCCCTCTGCCGTAAAATGACACATTTGAGGGATGTGCTGGGTAAGAGATCCCATTGTCAAGACCATGTCATTTGACATATCTAATCCCCCTCTATCCTGACATGCAACCACACTGTAATGCAGTTTAACCCAGGGGCTAGCATCAAGGCTCTGTGATGGGCTTCAGGAAAGGAACATCCCCAATCATAAACTTTAAATGAGCATTGCATTATACACTGTGTGGTGAAGTGTGAACAACATCACACAATACTCCCAGCCAAGCACAGATGGGTTCATATTTAGGGAAGAAAGCGTGTGAAGACCGGTTCCTCTGGTAATTGTCGGTGCTCACGCTCAGATCAGATAATGACATCCCAGTGGTACGTACGTCCCACTGTCTTCTCATACAAGGTGATTAGCTTTCTCAACACATATGGATAGCACCATATAGGGTAGTCGGTTGGGAATACGGTTCTTATCATTAAAGAGAAAGGGTAATCAGTTATTGTGAGAGTTTATTTGAAAATAAATAAGGGAACTTTCCTGCAGGTCATGGGAAAAGTAGTTTGGGGCAAGCACTAGGGCAGGAAACCCATTATCAGGGGTGGTCTATAGAGACAGAGGGAGGGAGTAAGCCAATGTGAGATACATTTATACTATGTAATTAAAAATGGAGTGCTCCACTAGTGACAGACAGAGGGATGTAGTGGGAGTCAGCAATGGTCCCAGCCTCTCTAATTGACCCCAGTTAGGATCCCCACACCTGAAGACCGTCTAATTGCTATCGCTGATTCTACCCTGATAGAATTATACCTGTCAGTGAAGGTTATTAGTCTCTGATTCATCTCCCAGTGCTCTTTTGTTAGGTCTACGGTGTGTGTTTGTGAGAATACTGTGAGAGAGAAAAATTGTGTGTATGTGTTTATGTGAGCGTGCACATTACTTTTCGTGTGTGTGTGTAGTAGAGAGAGAGAGAGAGAGAGAGAGAGAGAGAGAGAGAGAGAGAGAGAGAGAGAGAGAGAGAGAGAGAGAGAGAGAGAGAGAGAGAGAGAGAGAGAGAATGTCTGCGTGTTTGGCCTCTATTCGTGCATGTGTGTATAGCAGTGGAGGCTCCTCAGAGGAGGAAGGGGAGGACCATCCTCTTCAGGGAATTTCCTAAAAATGTAAATTGTAAAACATAAAAATACGTATCCTTTTAAGATAAAATATACTAAATATAATCCCATGTCAACCAAAATAACTGTTTAAAACACACTTTTTTGCAAAGGTCTACAGTAGCCTCAACAGCACTTTGTAGGGTAGCACCATGGTGTAGCCGGAGGACAGCTAGCTTCTGTCCTCCTCTGAGTACATTGACTTCAATGCAAAACCTAAGAGGTTCATGGTTTTCACCCTCTTCCATAGACTTACACAGTAATTATGACAACTTCCAGAGGATGTCCTCCAGCCTATCAGAGCACTTGCAGCATGAACTGGCATGTTGTCCACCCAATCAAAGGATCACAGAATGAATCTAGTACTGATAGCGTTAGCTACAGATAGTTAGCACTGCAGTGTATAAAATGTGGTGAGTAGTTGACTCACAGAGAGAGAAAGACAATAGTTGAACAGTTTTGGGTGACAATGATGTAGGCTCTGTGTAGCGGTTTGGCTTGGAAAGGTATTTTCGCCTGGTCACATACAGCTTATGTGGTGTGCATTGAGGTGCACAATCGAAGAGCAGGAATACAACGTGGCTGTTATGAGAGTGAACTGTGTTTACGTGGGATCAGGGGTGTATTCATTTCGAGAAAAAAAAAATATTAAACAGATGCAAACGGAACAAAACAGGGATAGACATACCTGCATTTGTCCAATAGAAACTATTGTTTGCAACTGTTGGACTAATGACTACACCCTATATCAGGCAAGAGAATGTCACTGTCTGTCACCTGAAATTTGTCTCTCGACCTGTGAGCACCTACGTTGTAAACTTCATTCATAGGCTAGGTTGTAGCAACCTCATGATGGGTATAGGGAAAAATTGAGTTTCATGTAGTAGCCTAAACCTATCGCTGTTTCATTGAACTGGGTGAATAGAATATGAATGAGAGTCATCCAATATGCTGTAATAGAAATAAGGCCATGCTCATGAAAAAAAAAATCATCCTCCCTCATCTTAAACGGCACTGACCGCCACTAGTGTATAGTAAACTTACGCATTATATCACATTTATTTACATGTTATGCATATGGTATACGAGCACCTAATACCAATTTTCTCATGCTCTTTACATGATATAGACTGACCAGGTGAATCCAGGTGAAAGCTATGATCCCATATTGATTAAAGAAGGACTTTTAAGTTCTGAGTCAATTGAGACATGGATTCTATGCATGTGCCATTAAGAGGGTGAATAGGCAAGACAAAATATTTAAGTTCCTTTGAACGGAGTATGGTAGTAGGTGCCAGGTGCACCAGTTTGTGTCAAGAACTGCAACGTTGCTGGGGTTTTCACACTCAACAGTTTCACGTGTGTACCAAGAACGGTCCACCACCCAAAGGACATCTAGCCAACTTGACACAACTGTGGGAAGCTTTGGAGTCAACATGGGCCAGCATCCCTGTGGAACGCTTTTGATACATTGTAGAGTCCATGCCCCAATGAATTGAGGCTGTTCTGAAGGCAAAAGGGGGTGCAACTCATTATTAGGAAGGTGTTCTTAATGTTTTGTACACTCAGTTTATACACTGGGGCGCTTAGCTGTTCAAAGGATGGCCTTGGAAAACAACCACAACAATAACATCAACAAGTAAACAAAGAAGTGGGATATGGTGAAAATGTACACACTGAGTGAGAAATGTATCAATAGTTCATGTCATATTTTTCTTGTTTGAAGACGGCTGTATCAGAAGGCCTTAAACATGGTAATTCCCTCACAGCTAAGCAAGGTCAGCTCCTGTATGCACAGGTTACCAGACTCAGACGCGGTCGATTTGTTGGTGGGTGGAAAAAAACAAAAACACAATGTATGATGGATTTAGTTCTAAAGCAGGGGGAAGCGGAACATCAATGATGTCCGCTGTCTTTTGTGTGTCTGGTCTGGAGCCATTTTCAGGGTTTACTGTTCAAAATCGTGCTTGAGTTTTGATTCGTCTGAAAGCTGTTGTCATGCGCTACTGTAGATGTGTTTCTCATACAGTCTCATTGTGGCCCGAGGGGAGGAAAACAGTTACTTAATAATGAAGCTGGGTGAATAGCATGAAAACCCCTCTCATCAGCCTTTGGTCAACTGCGTGTAACAGCAAAAAGTTAATAAGGACTTCTAAGTTAGACCCCTTGTCTTGCTCTGTAAAGGTTGTTAAAGCATAAGCTGAGACTGCACGTTACCTTCAATACACTAAAATAGGGTAAAGACTTCCGGTGGGGTTCTTTTTCGTTTCTCTCCCAAGGTGCACCTCACTTAGCGAGCATGAATAGTTGATGTGCAAAAGAACAACAATTGTTACTTAGGTTCCTTATATAATATTTAGAGTACAAGTGGGGCGGTTCTGCAATATGGGGCTGTAGAGAAGGTATTGTGGATTCACGTGCAATTAACTACCTAGGGAAAATAACAAAAAAAAAAAAAAAAAAACATTTTAGGCAATGGGTTCACTCAGTTCCCTCACTTTCTATCCTTTAATTGGAACGTCTGAGAAATTGGATTATATTAAACAAAGTCAAACTGTGAGTGTCAACGTGAGAGTGTACGCTAGGCTAACAGACTGCAGCACTGACACCCAATTCTCCCAGAAAACATTAAGAATGGCAGCAGCATTCTTTTCCATCCTCGGAAGACTGATACATCTCTGGTACTGCTGCTTTTGTCTATTCTGCACTTGACTTGTCCCCAAAAGTTTACCCTTGACAAACATGCCTATTAGGTTATGATAATATCATTACTGATATGAAATCTGCTCACGGAGCTGGTTTACACAGTGTTCACTGAGTCATTTGTTTTGATTAATCCATGTTATTTGTCTCGTCCTCATCTTCATGGTGAGGTACAGTGCATTTTGAAAATATTCAGACCAATTAACTTTTTCCATATTTTGTTACATTACAGCCTTATTCTAAAATGGATTAAATAAAAACAGAAATATCTTATTTACATAAGTATTCAGACCCTTTGCTAAGAGACTTGAAATTGAGCTCAGGTGCATCTTGTTTCCATTTATCATCCTTGAGATGTTTCTACAACTTGGAGTCCACCTGTGGTAAATTTAATCGATTGGACATGATTTGGAAAGGCACACACTTGTCTATTTAAAGTTCCACAGTTGACAGTGCATATCGGAGCAAAAAGCAAGCATTTAGGTCGAAGGAGTTGTCTGTAGAGATTCAAGACAGGATTGTGTCGAGGCACAGATCTGCGGAAGTGTACCAAAAAACGCCTGCAGCTTTGAAGGTCTCCAAGTACACAGTGGCCTCCATCATTCTTAAATGGAAGAAGTTTGGAACCCCCAAGACTCTTCCTAGAAATGGCCGCCCGGCCAAACTGAGCAATAGGGGGAGAAGGGCATTGGTCAGGGAGGTGACCAAGAACCCGATGGTCACTATGACAGAGCTCCAGAGTTTCTCTGTGGAGATGGGAGAACCTTCCAGAAGGGCAACCATCTCTGCAGCACTCCACCAATCAGGCCTTTATGGTAGATTGGCCAGACGGAAGCCACTCCTCAGTAAAAGGCACATGTCAGCCCACTTGGAGTTTGCCAAAAGGCACCTAAAGGACTCTCAGATCATGATAAAAAAGATTATCCTGTCTGATGAAACCAAGATGAAACTCTTTGGCATGAATGACAAGCATCACGTTTGGAGGAAACCTGGCACCAACCCTACGGTGAGAAATGGGGGTGGCAGCATCATGCTTTTTTTCAGCGGCAGGGACAGGGAGACTAGTCAGGATCGAGCCAAAGATGAACAGAGCAAAGTACAGAGAGATCCTTGATGAAAACCTGCTCCAGAGACTGGGGGTGAAGGTTCACCTTCCAACAGGACAACAAACCTAAACACTCAGCCAAGACAGGACTGGCTTCGGGACACGTCTCTGAATGTCCGTGAGCCCAGACTTGAACACAATCGAACATCTCTGGAGAGACCAGAAAATAGCTGCGCAGCGACGCTCCCCATCCAACCTGACAAAGCATGAGAGGATCTGCAGAGAAGAATGGGAGAAACTCCCCAAATACAGATGTGCCAAGCTTGACATCCAAGAAGACTCGAGGCTGTAATCGCTGCCAAAGGTGCTTCAACAAGGTACTGAGTAAAGCATCTGAATACTTATGTAAATGTGATATTTCCGTTTTCGGTTTGCATAATTTGCTAAATAATGCGTAGATTGATAAGGGGAAAAAAATCCATCCATTTTAGAATAAAGCTGTAATGTAACAAAATGTGAAAAAAGTCAAGGGGTCTGAATACTTTCCGAATGCACTTTATATACTGGCAGCTAGGATTGGAGACCTCACTGAAGTAAAAGTGTAAATTCTCTGCACTAATGTCATATGAGTTAGCTTTCAGCTAATGTGTACTCCCACTTCCTGCTCTTAACAATGACATAGGTGCACTAATGGACACCTATATATGAGAGGGCTCTGATGTGCAGAGGTAAAATGGGCTATTAGTGACTTTACAGCTCTTTATCACATACAGGCAGATACACACACACACACCTCTCCCTCGCTCCTCCATCTCTCACATAAAAAAAACAGATGTACACGCACGCACGCACTCACACACACACACACACACACACACACACACACACACACACACACACACACACACACACACACACACACACACACACACACACACACACACACACACACACACACACACACACACACACACACACACACATTAATATACACACTCACATTAAAGCAAATTTACCCACACTCACAGTAAGAAAAGCACACTGACACAATCTCACTGAAATACAGACACACTGTTAGAGGCTATAACTCAAATTACAGTTTAAGTAAGCAGCGCATGAATACCAAATGCTACTTAATTGATTACCTAATTTATGAAATGACCAGTATTTTTTTATTGCCCACAAGTTTACCCAGTTCCATTGACTCCTGGGCAGTTTATTCTGCTAGGGGTCAGACTCAATAGGCTTTATAATGCTGACAGGTAAATTATCAAGAAAGGGTAAAGCCATAGATGGGGCTACTTTATCATCCACACTATTACTAAACTAGCTAATGTGTCCAAAGATATTGGGGGTGGATTTAAATTATGTCCAAAATGAATGAATGCATTGTGATATGAACTAGGACATATTCAGTTTCCAGGAACTGTGTACAGATCCTTGTGACATGGGGCCATGCATTATCATACTGAAACATGAGGTGATGCCGGCAGATGAATGGCACAACAATGGGCCTCGTGAGCTCCTCATAGTATCTCTATGCATTCAATTTGCCATCGATAAAATGCAATTGTGTTCATTGTCCGTAACTTATGCCTGCCCGTACCATAACCCCAACACCACTATGGGGCACACTATTCACAATGTTGACATTAGCAATCCGCTCGTCCACATGACGCCATACACAGGGTAGGAGGTTGTGAGGCTGGTTGAACATATTCTCTAAAACGATATTGGTAGAGAAATTGAAATGCAATTCTCTGGCAACAGCTCTGGTGGACATTCTGGCAATCATCTGTGGCATTGAGTTGTGTGACAAAACTGACATTTTAGAGTGTCCTTTTATTGTCCCCAGTACAAGATGCACCTGTGTAAGGATCATGCTGTTTACTGATCTTCTTCATATGCCGCACCCGTGGATAGATGTGGATAGATAGGTGGATAGATTATATTGGCAAAGGAGAAATGTTCACTAACAGGGATGTAAACACTTATTTTTTTTGTGTGTATGAATGATTTGTGGGATCTTTAATTTCAGTTTATGAAACATGGGCCCAACACTTTTGCGTTTATGTTTTTGTTCATTATACATTTCTTGTACTGATATTAAACATGTAGAGCCGCAGGAAAGCTATCGGAAAACTTTGAAACCTAAACATTTATTTTTAGTTAATTTAACTAGGCAAGTCAGTTAAGAACAAATTCTTATTTACAAAAGGCAAAAGTCCTCCTGCGGGGACGGGGATCTGGGATTAAAAATAAAGAATATATACAATATAAATATAGGGCAAAATACACATCACAACAAGGGAGACAACACTACATAAAGAGAGACCTAAGACAACAACATAGCAAGGCAGAAACACATGACAACACAACATGGTAGCAACACAACATGGTAGCAGCACAAAACATGGTACACATTTTTTTGGGAGCAGACAATAGCACAACGGGCAAGAAAGGAGAAACAACAATACATCATACAAAGCAGCCACAACTGTCAGTAAGAGTGTCCATGATTGAGTCTTCGAATGACGATTGAGATAAAACTTTGATTGAGATAAAACTGTCCAGTTTGAGTGTTTGTTGCAGCTCATTCCAGTCGCTAGCTGTGGTGAACTGAAAAGAGGAGCGACCCAGGGATGTGTGTGCTTTGGGGACCTTTAACAGAATGTGTCTGGCAAAATGGGTGTTGTATGTGGAGGATGAGGGCTGCAGTAGATATCTCGGATATGGGGGAGAGAGGCCTAAGAGGGTTTTTATAAATATGCATCAACCAGTGGGTCTTGCGGTGGCTATACAGAGATGACCGGTTTACAGAAGAGTATAGAGTGCAGTGATGTGTCCTTTATTTTATATTTTATTTATTTTACGTTTATTTAACTAGGCAAGTCAGTTAAGAACAAATTCTTATTTTCAATGATGGCCTAGGAACAGTGGGTTAACTGCCTGTTCAGGGGCAGAACGACAGATTTGTACCTTGTCAGCTTGGGGGTTTGAACTTGCAACCTTCCGGTTACTAGTCCAACGATCTAACCACTAGGCTACCCTGCCGAAAATCTGATGGCCGAATGGTAAAGAACATCTAGCCGCTCAAGAGCACCCTTACCTGCCGATCTACAAATGATGTCTCCGTAATCTAGCATGGGTAGGATGTTCATCTGAATCAGGGTTAGATTGGCAGCTGGGGTGAAAGAGGAGCGATTGCGATAGAGGAAACCATTTAACATTAGCCTGCAGCTTTGATATGTGCTGAGAGAAGGACAGTGCACCATCTAGACATACTCCCAAGTACTTGTATGAGGTGACTAGCTCAAGCTTTAAACCCTCAGAGGTATTAATAACACCTGTGGGAGGAGGGGCATTCTTCTTACCAAACCACATTGTCACGTTCACTGTCTTCAAACTCCCTGTCATAAATGAGCCATGTGCATGTCATTCCACATCTTTAATTAATAAACTGAAACCTTCACAAAAGAACAGGTAAACAGAAACCGAACGTGACGCAACTGTGGCGCACACAAACACACACAGAAAATAAATAATTACCCACAACATTAGGTGGGAAAAAAGTCTGCCTAAGTATGATTCCCAATCAGAGACAACGATAGACAGCTGCCTCTGATTGGGAACCACACTCGGCCAAAAACAAAGAAATAGAAAACATAGAATGCCCACCCAAATCACACCCTGATTCCGGCCGCAAAACCTAGCTCTATGGGGGAGGGTCCGGGTGGGCATCTATCCTCGGTGGCGGCTCCGGTTCGGGACCTAGCCCCCGCTCCGCATGCTGATCCCTCCGCTTCCATGGAACCGGACCGTGGATCGTCGCCGGAGACTCCAGACCGTGGATCGTCGCCGGAGACTCCAGACCGTGGATCGTTGCAGGAGACACCGGACAATGGATTGTTGCCGGAGGAACCGGACCGTGGATCATCGCCGGAGCCTCTGGATTGGGAACCCCCGCTGGAGGCTCCGGACTGCAGACCACCACTGGAGACTCCGGACTGCAGGCCGCCGCTAGAGACTCTGGACTGCAGACCGTAGCAGCAGGCTCCGGACTGGGGACTGTCGCAGCATGCTCCGGACTGGGGACCGTCGTTGGAGGCTCCGGACTGGGGACCGTCGTTGGAGGCTCCGGACTGGGGACCGTCGCTGAATGCTCCGGACTGGGGACCTTCGCTGGAGCCTCCGGACTGGGGACCTTCGCTGGAGCCTCCGGACTGGGGACCTTCGCTGGAGCCTCCGGACTGGGGACCTTCGCTGGAGGCTCCGGACTGGGGACCGTCGTTGGAGGCTCCGGACTGGGGACCGTCGTTGGAGGCTCCGGACTGGGGACCGTCGTTGGAGGCTCCGGACTGGGGACCGTCGCTGAAGGCTCCGGACTGGGGACCTTCGCTGGAGGCTCCGGACTGGGGACTACCGCTGGAGACTTCGGACTGCAGACCACCGCTGGAGACTCTGGACTGCAGGCCGTCGCAGCAGGCTCCGGACTGGGGACTGTCGCTGTAGGCTCCGGACTAGGGACAGTCGCTGGAGGCTCCGGACTAGGGACCATCGCTGGAGGCTCTGGACTGGGGACCGCCGCTGCAGGCTCCAGACTGGGGACTGTCTCTGGAGGCTCCGGACTAGGGACCATCGCTGGAGGCTCCGGACTAGGGACCATCGCTGGAGGCTCCGGACTAGGGACCATCGCTGGAGGCTCCGGACAGGGGGCCGTCGCTGGAGGCTCCGGACTGGGGACCGTCGTTGAAGGCTCTGGACTGGGGACCGTCGCTGGAGGCTCCTGACTGGGGACCGTCGCTGGAGGCTCCTGACTTGGGACCGTCGCTGGAGGCTCCTGACTGGGGACCGTCGCTGGAGGCTCCTGACTGGGGACCGTCGCTGGAGGCTCCTGACTGGGGACCGTCGCTGGAGGCTCCTGACTGGGGACCGTCGCTGGAGGCTCCTGACTGGGGACCGTCGCTGGAGGCTCCTGACTGGGGACCGTCGCTGGAGGCTCCTGACTGGGGACCGTCGCTGGAGGCTCCGGACTGGGGAACGTCGTTGGAGGCTCCGGACTGGGGACCGTTGCTGGAGGCTCTGGTATAGGGACTGTCGCTGGAGGCTCTGGACTAGGGACCATCGTGGAGGCTCCGGACTGGGGATAGTCGCTGGAGGCTCCGTGCCCTGGATTTTCACTGGAGGCTCTGGCCCATGGATTATCACTGGAGGCTTTGTGCCATGGATCATCACTACAGGCTCTGGGCCATGGATCATCACTACAGGCTACAGGCCATGGATCATCACTGGAGGCTTCGTGCCATGGATTATCACTGGAGGCTTTGTGCCATGGATCATCACTACAGGCTCTGGGCCATGGATCATCACTACAGGCTACAGGCCATGGATCATCACTGGAGGCTTCGTGCCATGGATTATCACTGGAGGCTCCAGGCCATGGATAATCACTGGAGGCTTCGTGCTATGGATCATCACTACAGGCTCTGGGCCATGGTTCATCTCTGGAGGCTTCGTGCCATGGATCATCACTGCAGGCTTCGGGCCATGGATCATCACTGGAGGCTCCGGGCCAGGGATTATCACTGGAGGCTTCATGACATGGATCATCACTACAGGCTCCCTGCCATGGATCATCACTAGAGGCTTCGTACGTGGAGCCGGAACAGGTCTCACCGGACTGAGGAGACGTACTGGAAGCCTGGTGTGTGGAGCTGCCACAGGGCTTACCAGGCTCGGGAGACATACTGGAGGCCTGGTACATGGAACCGGAACAGGTCTCACCGGACTGGGGAGATGCACTTGAAGCCTGGTGCATAGAGCAGGCACTGGATACACTGGGCCTTGGAGGCGCACTGGAGGTCTCGAGCGTAGAGCTGGCACAACCCATCATGGCTGGATGCCCACTTCCGCCCGGCAAATGCGGGGCACTGGCACAGAGCGCACCGGCCTGTGAATGCTCACTGGAGACACAGTGCACATCACCACATGACACGGTGCCTGACCGGTCACATGCTCCCCACAGTAAGCACAGGGAGTTGGCTCAGGTCTAAACCCTGATTCCGCCAATCTCCCCGTGTGACCCCCCCCATACATTTTTTGAGGAGCTGCCTCTCGGGCTTCCGAGACGAGGGAGAAGAAGAGGGAGAAGCATTGGGTCTTGTCCCCTGCCATAATCTTCATAATCGGTCCAGCTCGTCTCGTCCTCCAAGTTGACGCACGCTGCTTGGTCTTTTTGTGGTGGGTAATTCTATTTATTATTTTCTGTGTGTGTTTGTGAGCGCCAAGGTCTGTTTATCTGTCTTTTTGTGATGGTTTCACTTTATTAAAGATGTGTAATTACAAGCACGCTGCGCCTTGGCTCATCTATGACAGGGAGTTTGAAGACAGTGAATGTGACACACATGACTTTTGTTTAGGAGGTGTTCAGGACAAGGTTAAGGTTACAGAAAGCTTGTTGGACACTAAGAAAGCTTTGTTGTAGAGCATTTAACACAAAATCCAGGGAGGGGCCAGCTGAATATAATGAGAATAAGACTGTATCATCTGCATATAAATGGATGAGAGATCTTCCTACTGCCTGAGCTATGTTGTTGATGTAAATTGAGAAGAGCGTGGGGCCTAGGATCGAGCATTGGGGTACTCCCTTGGTGACAGGCAGTGACTGAGACAGCAGACTTTATACACTGCACTCTTTAGTTAGCAAACCAACCCAAAGACCCCTCAAAGACACCAATACTCCTTAGCCCGGCCCACAAGAATGGAATGGTCTACCATATCAAAAGCTTTGGCCAAGTTAATAGATATAGCAGCACAATATTGCTTAGAATCAAGGGCAATTGTGACATCATTGATGACCTTTAAGGTTGCAGTGACACATCCATAACCTGAGCAGAAACCAGATTGCATACCCAAGAGAATACTATAGACATCAAGAACCCTAGTCAGTTGATTATTGACAAGTTTGTCCAATACTTTTGATAAACAGGGCAAAATAGAAATAGGCCTTTAACAGTTAGGATCAGTTTGATCTCCCCCTTTATTTAAAGGACGAACCGTTGGTGCCTTTCAAACCATGGGAACCTCCCCAGAAAGGAGAGACAGGTTAAAAAAGTTGGAGATAGGCTTGGCGATGATAGGGGCAGCAACCTTAAAGAAGAAAGGGTCTAAACCATCTGACCCAAATGTTTTTTTGGGGTCAAGTTTAAGGAGCTCCTTTAGCACCTCGGACTCAGTGACTGCCTGCAGGGAGAAACTTTTTGTAGCAAATCAAATCAAATGTATTTATATAGCCCTTCGTACATCAGCTGATATCTCAAAGTGCTGTACAGAAACCCAGCCTAAAACCCCAAACAGCAAGCAATGCAGGTGTAGAAGCACGGAGGGCAGGGGAAAAAGAGGGAGAAGCATTGGGGATAGTTGCATTAGAAGGGGTGGGAGATGAGGAAATGTTGTATGGGCAAGGAGGCATGGCTGAGTCAAATAGGAATCCTGACTTAATGAAGTGGTGATTAAAGAGCTCAGCCATGTACCATGTGCCTCTTGTCAGTAACAACCACATCATCAACTTTAAGGGACATGGGCAGCTGTGAGGATGACGGTTTATTCTCCAGGTCGTTAATTGTTTTCCAGAAGTTTTTGGGGTAAGACCCACAGAGAGAGAACTGCTCCTTAAAATACCTAACTTTGGGCTTCCGGGAAGCCTGAGTGCACTTATTTGTCATTTGCTTGAAAGATAGCCAGTCAGCCTGAGTATGCGTGTGCCGAGCCTTTCATCAAATGCAATTCTTGAGGCGGAGTAACTCTGCAAGATCACGGTTGAACCAGGGGCTTAACCTGTTTTTAATTCTAATTCTCTTTATGGGGAAGGTAACAATACCACAGAACATATAAAAAAGGAGGGTGAAAGTGTCTTCGACAGAGGGGATCAGCTGATTCCATACCATTTTACAGAGGCCATTTCATGAAGGAACGCTTGCTCATTAAAGTATTTTAGCAAGAGTCTATGACAAATCAGGACAGTTAATTTCACTGAGCAGCCATTACAAACACAGGCTGTAAAACAGTGATTCCTAAGGTCATTACAGAAAACACCAGACTGATACCTATCGGGATAATTTGTGAGGATAACATTGAGGAGCGTAGCCTTTTCTTGGTGTTTGGAGTCATACCTTGTGGGATTGGTAATAATCTGAGAAAGATTTTGGGAGTCCCATTGCTTTAGGACTTGGTCAGGTGGTTTAAGCATGTCCCAGGTCACCAGGCAGAACAAATTCAGACTTAGTGTAAAGGGCCAGGAGAGAGCTTAGGGCAGGTAGGGTACAGGCCATTGCTGATGGAGGACGATAGCACCCAGCAACAGTCAACAAAGAGCTATTTGAAAGTTTAGTGCTTAAAACCAGCAAATCAAATTGTTTGGGGACAGACTTGGTGGAGACAACTGATCACTGAAGGTGATCCTTGGTAAAAATTGCCACTCCCCCACCTTTGGAAGATCTGTCTTTCCGAAAAAGGTTATAATCAGAAAGGATAACATCAGTATTCAAAACACTCTTCCTTAACCATGTTTCAGTAATGAACAACATATCTGGATTGGAGCTGTGAACCCACACTTTCAATTGATCAATTTTATGTAATAAGCTTTTAGTGTTAACGTGCAGAAAACCCAGGCTTTTACGAGAGCAGAAATCAGTGAAGCAGATATCAGAGCATAAGTCAGAATTGCGGCTACCGACAGTAGATGGGCCAGGGTGTACATGCACCTTTCCAGTTATCATCAACAGTTATACAATCAAGGCACGGCATAGGACAGGACGAGCTCTGTAGTGCTGATTTATGACATCTGAATGTGCATCAGATGGCAACAAGATCATATTGTACAGCAAATTCATCAGGTAACATGAATAAAAAGCCGGCGAGTGGTGGTTAGGATAGGATGGGAGGCCAAAAGTCTGTGTAACCAATAGAGAGTCGGAGTCCCGAGTGTGTGAACTTACATAGTCTGTCCCAAGGTTGGGTAAAGAAAGTTTGTAGCCAAAAAAGTATGCAGGAATCCTTAGGCAAATTGAAAAATTGAAAAATTCACAACAACAACTAAATATATATATACAGTATAACGACTTGGGGTTGACCATTGTAAATTCAGAGTCACTCGCCCCAACAGTGCATGAGTGCTGGAGGCAAGCGAAAGCTTGGGAGAGAGGGGTGAGTGTGGTGGGGGTACAAGTACCAGACAGGGTAAGACAGGCCAGGACAGACGGTGAACAGAGAGGGGTGAGTGTGGTGGAGGTACCTGTACCCGACAGGGGGAGACAGGCCAGGGCAGACGGTGAACAGAGAGGGGTGAGTGTGGTGGGGGTACCTGTACCAGACAGGATAAGACAGGCCAGGGCAGACGGTGAACAGAGAGGAGTGAGTGTGGTGGGGGTACCTGTACCAGACAGGATAAGACAGGCCAGGGCAGACGGTGAACAGAGAGGGGTGAGTGTGGTGGAGGTACCTGTACCAGACAGGATAAGACAGGCCAGGACAGACGGTGAACAGAGAGGGGTGAGTGTGGTGGGGGTACCTGTACCAGACAGGATAAGACCGGCCAGGGCAGACGGTAAACAGAGAGGGGTGAGTGTGGTGGGGGTACAAGTACCAGACAGGATAAGACAGGCCAGGGCAGACGGTGAACAGAGAGGTGTGAGTGTGGTGGGGGTACCTGTACCAGACAGGATAAGACAGGCCAGGGCAGACGGTAAACAGAGAGGGGTGAGTGTGGTGGGAGTACCTGTACCAGACAGGATAAGACAGGCCAGGGCAGACGGTGAACAGAGAGGGGTGAGTGTGGTGGGGGTACCTGTACCAGACAGGATAAGACAGGCCAGGGCAGACGGTGAACAGAGAGGGGTGAGTGTTGTGGGGGTACCTGTACCAGACAGGATAAGACAGGCCAGGGCAGACGGTGAACAGAGAGGGGTGAGTGTGGTGGGGGTACCTGTACCAGACAGGATAAGACAGGCCAGGGCAGACGGTGAACAGAGAGGGGTGAGTGTGGTGGGGGTACCTGTACTAGACAGGATAAGACAGGCCAGGGCAGACGGTGAACAGAGAGGGGTGAGTGTGGCGGGGGTATCTGTACCAGACAGGGGGAGACAGGCCAGGGAAGATGGTGAACAGAGAGTGGTGAGTGTGGTGGAGGTACCTGTACCAGACAGGGGGAGA
Organism: Oncorhynchus clarkii lewisi; assembly: GCF_045791955.1. Classification (NCBI taxonomy): domain Eukaryota; kingdom Metazoa; phylum Chordata; class Actinopteri; order Salmoniformes; family Salmonidae; genus Oncorhynchus; species Oncorhynchus clarkii. The sequence goes on along the minus strand of NC_092160.1, from coordinate 24,700,027 downwards.
CAGAACAGGACAGACGATGAACAGAGAGGGGTGAGTGTGGTGGGAGTACCTGTACCAGACAGGATAAGACAGGCCAGGACAGACGGTGAACAGATTGCCAGGTGGAATCTAAGCAGCAGTGCAGCAGGCAACGGGAATATGTGTCACACCCACTTGGGAGAAGCTTTCATTTCTGGATGTTGATTGATTGTTAAAAATGCCAGTGAATAGTCTTTGAACAGCGGGAGGGGGCTTCACTGGATACTTCAAAGAATCCTGCAACTTGTTGGGCCCAAAGGCCTTGACACCTTTTACTTCACACCTTACTCCTAATTGATTTTGTATCTGGTCTGTCCTTGCAAGCCTGGGAGCATTCAATATTTCATTGAAATGTACTTTATTTGTACGTTTTTCATTGTTTCGTTTTCTTCTTTTTGGATGGTGTTCTCAGGTCTCTGCTGTTTGTTTGCTAGAGCACCCTTTGCATAGCTTGGAAAAATAAAACTGGAAGCAGTAATCTCTCCAGTTAATTTTGGTCAAAATTAGGTTGTAGGTTTGGAGTTTTGATCTGGAGTGAAGGCCATGCTGTGGAGGGTAGCAACCTGCATATGTACCTGCCGAAAAATCCAAGTTTATCTAACTCCAAATCTATCCTTTTGTAAAACAGCCTCAGAGGACAATGAAACACATTTCCAATTGAGAGGCCTTCAGAACTAACATACTAGACAAATCCAGGAGAAGTTAACACAAAAATAGCATGTCAGAAATGAATGTGCTTTTACCCCTCTTACCCCTACTAGAAACCAGCTCCAAAGTTTAGCCAGGTTCCATTAAGAATCCCCCTCTGCCTTCCCCTTTCCCTGAATTCCGTTCTACGGACAAAGCTAATGCCAGCGGGCCAGCCCAGCATGTATCCCTCACTTCTCCGGCAATGGCTCATCTCTTCTGATATCCCTTCATTCTCCCGCAAAGGAGAACTCTGGGGTCTGTACATGTTGTTAGCATGTGGCATTTGAATCAGATCAAAAACACTTTGTGGTGAGATTCTTTTGGATCCACGGATCCTTCAATTAAAGTAACACGCAGACGACAGATGAGATCGCGAGACAGTAGACTTAACCTGTATAACGTTCTGACAGGAAACTCTGACTCTGATTCCAAGCAGCCATTTGCTAATGGAACTTACTTGATGAATTAGCAACCTCATAACTTCAGTAAACCTACAACTGGTTGGGAAGTAAATGACTCAAATGATATGTTCTGAATACCAACTGTGTACTCAGTGTCTGCCAATTTGACTTTTCCAGTGTGCTTCTACCTAATTTCAAAGAAAATCAAACAAACAAGAAAACTGTAGAAGAGTCTAAATAATCTGTGTGGAAAAACAAACACATATCTGGGTAGGTTTTTTGTCAGTGGATGTATTGGGTGGCCTAGATAACCCCAGCTAAAAGAAAAATACATCTGAAAATTGCCAAATAACTAAATGCCTCAGATGTGGCCAATGTGTGTTGACTTTGAAGGTGCCGAAGAGCTTGAATCAGAGCGAATGGAATAACCAAAAGTTCTCAATGTTTTAGATCAAAAAATCTACACATGTTTGTAGAATACAGCAGGAGCCAATCACTTTTTTTTGTGTCAGTTATTAACATTCCACTTCATCAGTGGAGTGTGTGATGCCAGTAGAGTGTGTGATGCCAGTGGAGAGTGTGATGCCAGGTTTGTATACTTTAGGTGCACTTTATTAGAAAAATAAGTGGACCATCTGTTAGGAACAGGGTTGTAGGCTAGGTAACAATGTGTCAGAGTCTATCTAGAAGATAGCGAAGGAGTCAGGCGCAGGACACAGGTAAAATATTTTTTAAAAACACTGTATTTACTCAATCCAAGAACGTAACAAAAATCCCGTTATCAAACAAGGACAAAACAGGATAGAACTCCAACACATGAAAGACAATCACGCACAAACAGAAAGGGAAACCAGAGGGTTAAATAAGGAACATAACTATGAGATGGGAACCAGGTGTGTAAACAGACAAAACAAAAAGAAAAATGAAACATGGATTGGTGGCAGCTAGAAAGCCAAGGACCTCGACCGCCGAATGCCAACCGAACAAGGAGAGGGAACAACTTCGGTGGAAGTCGTGACACAATGACTTTGACTCAAATTCAAACATCGCTTTCAGAAATATGCTCATCATGGTGGTTCTTTGAAGAAGGCTTATATGGTTATGGCCTAAGAAGTGCATCAGGCAATGTGCACTAGCCCGGCCCAAGACGGGCTAACTGCCTGTGGAGAACAAGTGACAGGCATCCACCACATCCCTATCCTAAAGGCCAGGACTGAGAGATACAGAACAACACCCTACTTCTGCCACCGAATTCACAAGACTCTTTGTGGATCCCCCTCCCTCACACCGTGTACTATATGACGCCTTGTCATTCCTACTTGTGGTTTCCAATTTAAATGTGTGTTTTTTTCTTTATTAGCCTATACCAATTTCATCTATGACTGGGTATTAACATAACTTGAACTTGATAAATAAATAAATAGTTATCTGAAAATGCAAAGTGGTCACTATGGTCACACTCATGTCTGAGGTAAAGCAATGAAGCAAAGTGAAACAAATTGGCCACATACTGAATAACTTTCAGGGTACTTTATACTTTAAACTCATTATCCATTGTGCAGCCCTCTATAATGTGCATTTATAGCCTTTCATAATGGTATTATGTACGTATCTCTACATTGGTTCATATTATTCTTGTTCCTTATTTCAGTTGATATTAACAATAAGACATTTGGAATAATGTTTTATAATCAAAAGTGTGGAATTGGTGTGGAAATACTTTAGAGTTTGTTGCCACATGGGACTTGTAAGTGACATACATGTTTGGTATGAAGACTATGTGAAAGATCAAGAAAATACCAATTAAACACTGTGCTAATTGTACAATATGTGAAATCACAATTTACAAATATTTTAGATGTCACTTTTCAGCTAATTAAAACATAGTGTTATCAGCCCAGTCTCCAAAGCTATAGACCTATGTTCCCTTTAAACATTTTCGCAAATGTTTTTTTGAAATTGCAGCTTTCAGTAATGGTTTTAAGGTGGGTTTACAATAAACATTGACTAAGTGGTTGCTAAGCTACGGGCATATAAAGGCTGCACATAGACTTGGTACTAGTACCCTGTGTATAACTCCAAAAAGTTCTGGGACACTAAAGTCCATGGAGAATAAGAGCACCTCCTCCCAGCTGCTCACTGCACTAAGGGTAGGAAATACTGTCACCACTGATAAATCTACGATAATCGAGAATTTCAATAAGCATTTTTCTACGGCTGGCCATGCTTTCCACCTGTCTACCCCGGTCAACAGCTCTGCACCCTCCATAGCAACTTGCCCAAGCCTCCCCCATTTCTCCTTCATCCAAATCCAGATAGCTGATGTTCTGAAAGAGCTGCAAAATATGGACCTCTTCAAATCAGCTGGGCTCGACAATCTGGACCCTCTAAAATTATCCGTCGCAGTTATCCGTCACATTTATCCGTCGCAACCCCTATTACTAGCCTGTTCAACCTCTCTTTTGTATTGTCTGAGATCCCTAAAGATTGGAAAGGTGCCACGGTCATCCCCCTCTTCAAAGGTGGAGACACCCTAGACCCAAACTGTTACATACCTATATCTATCCTACCCTGCCTTTCTAAAGTCAAACAGATCACTGACCATTTCGAATCCCACTGTACCTTCTCCGCTATGCAACTTGGTTTCCGAGCTGGTTATGGGTGTACCTCAGCTACGCTCAAGGTCCTAAACAGTATCATAACCGCCATTGATAAAAGACAATACTGTGCAGCCGTATTCATCGACCTGGCCAAGACTTTTGACTCTGTCAATCACCGCATTCTTATCAGCAGACTCAACAGCCTTGGTTTCTCAAATGACTGCCTCGTCTGGTTCACCAACAACTTCTCAGACAGATTTCAGTGTGTCAAATTGGAGGGCCTGTTGTCCGGACCTCTGGCAGTCTCTATGGGGTGCCACAGTGTTCAATTCTCGGGCCACCTCTTTTCTCTCTATACATCAAGGATGTCGCTCTTGCTGCTAGTGATTCTATGATCCACTTCTATGCAGACGACACCATTCTGTGTTCTTCTGGCCCTTCTTTGGACACTGTGTTAACAATGCCATACAACTCTCCTTCCGTGGCCTCCAACTGCTCTTAAATGCAAGTAAAACTAAATGCATGCTATTTAACCGATTGCTGCCAGCACCTGCCCGGCCATCTAGCATCACTACGGTTCTGACTTAGAATATGTGGACAACTACAGATACCTAGGTGTCTGGTTAGACTGTAAACCCTCCTTCTGGACTCACATTAAAGGTGTAAACCCAAATTCCAGACTCAAATCCAAAATTAAATATAGAATTGGCTTCCTATTTCTCAACAAAGCATCCTTCACTCACGCTGCCAAACATGACTATCCTACCGATCCTTGACTTTGGCGATGTCATTTACAAAATAGCTTCCAACACTCTACTCAGCAAATTGGATGCAGTCTATCACAGTGACATCCGTTTTGTCACCAAAGCCCCATATACTACTCACCACTGTGACCTGCATGCTCTCGTTGGCTGGTCCTCAGTTATCTATACGTCTTTGCTAGGTAAAGCCTTATCTCAGCTCACTGGTCATCATAGCAGCACCCACCCGTAGCACGCGTTCCAGAAGGTATATTTCACTGGTCACCCCAAAAGCCAACTGCTCCTTTGGCCGCCTTTCCTTCCAGTTCTCTGTTGTCAATGACTGGAATGAATTGCAAAAATTACTCCCTCACTAACTTTAAGCATCAGCTGTCAGCTCAGATCATTGCAGCTGTACATAGCCCATCCGTAAATAGCTCATCCAACTACCTCATCCCCATATTGTTTTTTGTTTTTTTGCTCCTTTGCACCCCAGTATCTCTACTTTCACATTCATATTCTGCTCATCTATCACACCAGTGTTTAATTTCTAAATTGTAATTATTTTGCCACTATGGCCTATTTATTGCCTTACTTCATTTGCACACACTGTATATAGACTTTTCTATTTTGTTATTGACTGTATGTATGTTTATTCCATGTGTAACTCTGTGTTGTTTGTGTCGCACTACTTTGCTTTATCTTGGCCAGGTCGCAGTTGTAAATGAGAACTTTTTCTCAACTTGCCTACCTGGTTAAATAATGGTGACATTTTTGAAATATAGCCAAGTTACCGTTACTCATTGGGTATTTATTCCTTTTGTTATTATTTCACAAATATTCTATTATTTTAAATTGTTTCTCTCTGCATTGTTAGGAAGGGCCAGCAGTATTTCACTGTTAGTCTACACCTGTTGTTTACTAAGCATGTGACAAATACAACTGATTGATTGATTGATTGATTTATTGATAGCAGTGCAGGGTTTCACAGGGTTGATGTCTACAACACCACAACCCAAATTACATTTAACGGAGCCACTTACAGTGTGCCCAGGCCTCTCATCATATGTTCAGCATAGCAGAGTGACATAATGGCATTGCGAAAGCCTAATTAGATTCAAATTAAAGTACATTTCTTGACTCAACATTATGGATTGAGGAGGTGGAGTAATTAAGCTGCTATTAATGCAGATACGATAATGATAGGCGAGTCTGCCACTGAGCAGAACAGGTGTGAGTCTCAAATGGTACTGTGTTCCCTTCATAGTGCACTACTTTTGACCGGACCCCATGGGCCCTGGTCTAAAGTTTTTTAAATTATCATAATAATTGCATTTAATTAATAATTAAGTAGTATACTACGTAGGAAACAGGGTGCAATGTGGGTGTTCTTGTCCCTATTTACCACTCCAGTTCATTCAACAGGGCCAGCTGAGGTGAAAGCCTACAAGCAGCTCCCTTCCTAGACATTTTTACAACACACGCTCTTCTCCTTCTCTTGGCTTTCCATGTGGTTTAGTTTTAGTTCTATACTATACAGTTGGATGATCCATGGATCCACACTTGGATGTGAAATGGTAAACAAAGTAGTGACAAATTATAAATCTGGTTGACAGGCTATCAAGTGTTTTGTAAATGTTTTCTATTTTAACATATAATTGCAGTGGGGTGGACAGGGGGGCATGCATTATTTTAGGTTATTTTGGGTCACACCCATTATGGCTCATCATCCATCACTGTATGTGAGGGACACAGAGGGACAGGGTAAGAGTGTACATGGTGTGTCGAGCCATCTGTTTGAGCAAACAGAGACGTTTGTTCATCCGTGAGACACTGTAATGCAATGAACTTTTCAAATGTGTCAGAGCCCTAATGACATTTTGCTGGACAAAGAGTTAATGGACTAAATGTTTAAATCCTGCCAAATTGATGAAAAAGGAATGTAACATGGCGAATTGAAGATCATTTAATTTATTTTTCTTCATAGAACACTTCTAATTCTTGTTTTAATTGAAGGAGATGAAAGTTGGAAGAGAAGTATTACCTAGTATTGCATTAGCTAAAGGGGTAATCATTATACCTGAGGATTGGGGTAACAGGCTTAAAGATGTTGATGAAACAGTCACGCACACTGCTGAAAGTACACAGCTGGAGGCACCCCATTTTAAAAAGCATTATTGAATTCTAAAAACTGTGGGTTCTGCATGTTCCGTTTCAAAGTCACTAAATATAATTGTACCGCTGGCCTCAGAGCGAAAGACAAAACAAAGATCCAAAGTATATAGTCAATGTTATTATTTTTGATGGTTTTTAATGTGACTCAGGAGAGGATCAGACTTTGAATGTGCAAGCAGAATTATGCAAATCAGTAATTAACTCAATAACAATTTAAAAACATCCACCCTTAAGCAACGGCTGCATCTATTACAACAATTACCATGTGCAACGCAGCATTGTGTTGAGTCTGTGTTTGTATATCCATCACCGCTCCATCTCAAACCACAGAAGACAGAGAGCTAATGGAAGACATGAACGCAGGTAGGCATTTATTGGGAAGACTCATGTACTGGAGACAGCTCTGCAACGTGGCCACTAGCTGGCACAGACACAAAATGTCATAAAATCTGATTTTAAACCTCACCGTAACCTTACCCTAACCATACCCACACTGCTAACACTAATGCCTAACCTTGACCTTAAAATAAGACCACTAATAAGACATGTCACGATACATTCTTTGAAAAAAAGGGTTCTAAAGGGGTTATTTGTCTGTCCTAATGGGAGAACCCGTTTTGGTTCCAGGTAGAATCATTTTTGGTTCCAAGGTAGATCCCTTTTGGGTTTCATGTTGAACCCTCTGTGGAAAGGGTTCTACAATGATCCCAAAAGGGTTCTACCTGGAACCAAAAAGGGTTCTTCAAAGGGTTCTCTTATGGGGACAGCTGCAGAACCCTTTTAAGTTTTTAGATAACACCTTTTTTCTATGAGTGTAAAGCCAATTGTAACTTTGCAGCTGGCCTATCTAGTGGTAAAAGCTCAGTCTTCCTCCAGGGCAACATTTACGACAGGATAACACTCAAACAAATTAATTCAATACAATACATTTATCCAACAATGGAACAACATTATCTTTTGTTATAGAGAGAGACATACAACGTAAGACCAGGGTCTTTCAATCAGCGACTATTACTAAAGTTTGACCCTGGAATAAAAACATCACTTTGTATGGTGTCTGAGTATGCGAACTAGACAACTATATACTGCATGTATCCATGGTGACAGGGAATGTGTTTATCCGAATAGCAGATGAAGAAAAACATTGATTTGGCATCTCATCTTTGTATCCTTGTAAGTTGATGAGAAAGAATGGTCCATCTATGAGAAAGAGTGGTCCATCTATGAGAAAGAATGGTCCGTCTATGAGAAAGAGTGATCCGTCTATGAGAAAGAGTGGTCCGTCTATGAGAAAGAGTGGTCCGTCTATGAGAAAGAGTGGCCCGTCTATGAGAAAGAGTGATCCGTCTATGAGAAAGAGTGATCCATCTATGAGAAAGAGTGGTCCGTCTATGAGAAAGAGTGGTCCGTCTATGAGAAAGAGTGGTCCGTCTATGAGAAAGAGTGATCCGTCTATGAGAAAGAGTGATCCATCTATGAGAAAGAGTGGTCCGTCTATGAGAAAGAGTGGTCCGTCTATGAGAAAGAGTGGCCCGTCTATGAGAAAGAGTGATCCGTCTATGAGAAAGAGTGATCCGTCTATGAGAAAGAGTGGTCCGTCTATGAGAAAGAGTGGTCCGTCTATGAGAAAGAGTGGTCCGTCTATGATAAAGAGTGATCCGTCTATGAGAAAGAGTGATCCGTCTATGAGAAAGAGTGGTCCATCTATGAGAAAGAATGGTCCGTCTATGAGAAAGAATGGCCCGTCTGTGAGAAAGAATGGCCCGTCTGTGCGAAAGAATGGCCCGTCTGTGAGAAAAAGTGACCCGTCTAAGTGAAAGAGTGACCCGTCTATGAGAAAGAGGGACCCGTCTATGAGAAAGAGGGACCCCGTCTATGAGAAAGAGGGACCCGTCTATGAGAAAGAGGGACCCGTCTATGAGAAAGAGGGACCCGTCTATGAGAAAGAGTGGCCCGTCTATGAGAAAGAGGGACCCGTCTATGAGAAAGAGTGGTCCGTCTATGAGAAAGAGTGGTCCGTCTATGACTGGTGGTGATAATTAGTCTCCATTGCTTTGGTGCTGCGACTGGGCACACATGTTCCAGCTGTCACAGGTGTATTCTGGGAGATGGGATTTGGTGACAGCCGTGACAGCACCATCTGGACCTGTCTGCATCACGAGACGCTGACTCCGCTATGACAAGATGCGCTGCGCTCTGAGCGAGCTGTGTGTGTGTTGTATGTGTGAGTTTGTATGCTGTCAATGTGTACCTTTCTGTGAGTGTGTGTGTATTGTAGGTGTGAGTGAGTGTGTGTGTGTGTGTGTGTGTGTGTGTGTGTGTGTGTGTGTGTGTCTGTACGTACAAAGACAGATAAATATGTTTATGAGGCTTATTTTTTAACCTTCCTACCTCCCCAACAAGATCTCATAGCTAGCTACACTTCGAAATTCGATGTGTTATGGATCTATTATATGGTCTATTTTTTACGCATTAATTCTGCATGGTTACAGGGTTAATTCAGCATGGTTACAAGGTTAAAAGAGTAACAACACAAAGGATATCAGTTTAGGCATGGATTCAGAGTGGTTAAGGTTAGGGATTTGGTTTGGAGAAGGCTTCAAACTAAATATTTCAAAACGGCACACTATTACCATCAGGTATCATCAGTATTCACAGTATTCTCCCGGCATAAACACACACACACACACACACACGCACACACACACGCACACACGCACACACGCACGCGCACGCACACACGCACACACGCACACACGCACAGACACACACACACACACACACACACACACACACACACTTCAATGAAAGGTTTCTACTTTGGCATTACATTTACTTCAACAGCTAGAAGATTAGCAGATACTATGTGTGGGAACCAGTGCTAGTTCATTCACCTTTCTACTCACCAGCAGTGGATGAGGATGAATCATCTGCCCATGATGGCTTGCCTTCAAAGTTTGTGTGTGTGTGTGTGTGTGCGTGTGTGTGCATGCGTGCGTATTTGTGCATGCGTGTATGCAAGCAGACAGAAGGAGTGGGGGCACATCTCCATCTCGGAGAGGCTTGAAATATCAAAGCGAACAGTGTGATTTGCGTTTGTATCACACTGAAAGAGCTTCCGCTTCCCTCTCCACATGCTAAACAGCAAGCCTGTCACTAAGGTATTGATTTTGTTAGTATCTCTCTATCTCTTTCTTTCTTTGTCAATGGAGGGTTGGTTAATAAAGAACTCTGCTGGAAAGGCATGGGAAGCCAATTTATTGAGGGAGAGGAGCTGCACAAAGAGTTGGCCCTCCATTTTACGAGTAGTCCTTTATCCTCAGAGGAAATAGCGGAAAGAAAAACAACCTCACTCACACACACACACGCACACATGCAGGCGCACACGCACACACACACACACACACACACACACACACACACACACACACACACACACACACACACTTCAACACGCATGCACACACACACATACTGTACACACAGACACACACACACACACACACACTTCAACATGCAAGCACACACAGACACACAAATACATAGACACGTACACACACTTTAACAGAAACACACACAAGCAACTAATTTGCATCATCCCAAAGGGCTTTTTTTATCTGTTTTGTTTTCCCCTTCTCCACCTGTGTGGCCACCCAGCCCTATAATTCACAATGGAAATGAGATGGACAAAATGCATCTCTGAGGTAAATGGAGAGTGCTTATTCTCATATGTTGAATTGGCGGGAATTGATTGTTAATTCATCACAACAGGGTGAAGAGCACTTCTCTTTGTTCATTTAATTACAGTCTATTATAGTCGTTCAATAAGATAACATAATGTTTGTCTGAGTATGATGATTAATCTGGATATGTAAATTTTCCATGTGGGGAATTAATGAAGAACTATCTTACCACTGGTGTATTATGTGTTATATTGGTTTTGCATTCATGTTGCACTTGTGAATTGCCTCTTGTTACTATGGTTACTATGGAGCCCTGGAAGGGCCACGGTGTGTTTTTGTTTTGCTTTTCGTTGTGCAAACAATAAAAAAAATGTTTAGGCCGTCATTGTAAATAAAAATGTCTTCTTAACTGACTTGCCTAGTACAATAAAGGATAAATTAAAATTAAAACTTTCGGAAAACAGCTACGAGCTAGCTACCTAGCAGCTACATAAAAAACACTTTTTTGGAACCCTCTTTGGCTGATTATGTTATTATGCATTTGACATAAAGCCATGATTGGATGACACTGAAAAAGTAACCATAATTTAGGAAGAAATCCTGTGTATTCTTTGAAAATGGGTTATTTGGAAAAGTGTTGTGCTTAGTTAGAGGTTGTGCTTAGCTTGCTACATTTGCAAGCACACAAAAACATGCATCTAGTCCCTCCATGGTAAATGTGGTCCGCTGTCATTGAATCCCCACATACATGTCCATATATTCAACTTTAGGTAACTAGCAAGCTTGGCTGGCATTGGTCAAAATAGTGTTTAGCTAGAAACTAATTTAGATTGAAATATTTGCCGATACCTAGCAGCAATGCTAACACTCTCAGGCGATAACCAAAAGTATTCCATTTGCACCCAAAACTATTGCATGCACACTAAAAACTACTGCAAGTACACTAAAAAGTATTGCATGCACCCAAAACGTATTGCATGTACACTAAAAAGTATTGCATCACCCAATGCACAGCCCAGCTCATGCTGGCGCAAAGAGTTTAACATTTCTGGTCAGATAGGTGAACCGGGCCAGAGAGAAAAACAATTTTTTTCCAGCTTTGCCCATCAGATCGAGAATGGACTTAACAGAGGCTATCCTGAGGTAGAAATAGTAGACGCAGTAGTCAGGGCTATTTCTCCAGGCTCACAGCTACGCAGCTACTTGGAAGGTAAACCCCAGCTAACTCTTCCCACACTTAGATGTATCCTGCGTTCCCACTTCAAAGAGAAGAGTGCAACAGAGCTTTACAAACAGCTAGCTTCAGAAGCATAGCATAGCAAGGAGACCCCTCAAAGCTTCCTGATGCGCATCTTAGATTTGAGGCAGAAAGTACTGTTTGCATCCCAGGAGTCAGAATCAGGGATTAAGTATGACCCTGCTCTAGTCCAGAGCATGTGTTTACACACAGTCCTTACGGGTCTCCAGAGTGACAGTATCAGGATAGACATGCAGCCTCTCCTGCTAGAGAGTGAAACATCAGATGAGGTTTTGCTAGAGAAGCTTAACATTGCTTGCGCTAATGAAATAGAAAGACGAAACAAAAAGCGGTTTAATGCCCCACAGCCTGCTACAACTGTAAGTGTAGTCCAGTTAGAAGATACGCCATCTGCAAAGTGTCCTGTGAAGGAAGCCAAAGCTAAGATACCCGCAGAACTGTTAACAGAGTTAGCTGAACTTAAGACAGGTGTAGCTTCTCTAAAAGGTCTCAGTGCAGAGATTGCTCAGATTAAGGAGACATTACAGCAGCCTATGTTTCAGTCACCGCCGTGTGCCTATGCCCCACTCCCAGTTAAGAGGCCAGATAGGGACCCCCAGCCACCTGTTTCCCAGCGGCGGTATTACAGCAACTACAGTCGGTCCCAAGCACCTGACCCTGCGCAGCATCAATATGCACCTAAGCGGTATACCAACCGCTCTGCTCAAGCTCCAAGGAGGTGTTTTGTCTGCCAGCAGGGCAGAACAGATGCACGCTGCACACACTGCTTCCGATGTGGGAGTGGAGAACATTTTCAAGCTGGATGTGAAATCCGGGGAGCCAGACCATCAAGGGAGGCCCCTTTAAACGGAAACGGGTTACCGCTGAGGGACGAGTGTTAACCGTAGCTACCAAAAAGTCCCAGAAATGTGCAAATTGTGCCAGAGAAGATTCATTTGAGAACCTGAAACAATGTTCATCATGTAAAGAGACACTGTACTGTTACAAAGTATGTCAAAATCAACATTGGACTGAACATAAGGAAAAATGCACGCACCTGAAAATTGAATCTACCTGTGAAAGGTTTTCCTGCACAGAGGAAAATGCCCACTCCTTACCATCCCTAGATCAAGGTTGCCACCCCCGTAAGGTCACCTCGCTAGTCGGCAGACAGTGCCTTATTGAGTGTAACCTGAATCGCCACCACCTCAAAGCTCTATGGGACACAGGCTCTCAGGTATCGGTCATTGATGAAAGATGGAAAGAGGAATCTCTCCCAAACGCAAGGCTGAGAGATGTTTCAGAAAACCTGGACTCACCTGATGATATAAGGTTGACTGCAGCAAATGGGACTGACATGCCGTACCTGGGATGGATTGAAACAACTTTTCGGTTAGCATCTGAAACTGACCAAACAAAGGAACTGGTATTCCCGGTGCTGGTAATGAAAGGCTGTCACCTGTCTCATCCCATCATAGGTTTCAATGTTATCGAGCACATCCTGACAAAGACCGAAAAGACTAAATGATACAGTACAGTAAAAACAGCTTTCCCAAGCCTCAAAAGAAACAGGGTGAGAGCTTTTATACAGGCTGTTAGCGCAGAACAGACAGATGAATACGCAGTGAAAACCAAGAAAGAGAAGGTTGCTGTACCAAAACACAGTAGCATTCAGATTGAATGCTGTGTAGCTTCCCAGCCTTTTCAAAGATGACATGACAATGCTTTTCCAGCCAGACCTGAACCCGCAGTGGCCAGACGATCTTGAGTTCTTTGACACACTAGTCAGAGTCAGGAAAGGTGTTTTTCCAGTTATCCTGCTTGATGTCTCTAACCCCACTGACCACGACATTGCCCTGCTAGGACGCACAATAATCGGTACAGTACAAACCATTATGACTGTGTTACCTGCCCAAGTCTTTGAAAAAACTGTCACCCCAGCCACAGTGAATCACACCAGCGTTCGAACCCCATGTACTGCTACTGAACAGTGGGATCCACCAGTAGGTTTAACTCACCTAACCGAAGAGCAGAGAGAGGTTGTTAGGCAAATGCATAGAGAAGAGTGTCACTCCTTCTCCAGATCAGACAATGACATTGGCTGCATTGAACGATTGAAAATGACTATTTCTCTAAAGGACTCTGAACCAGTAAAGCGCACATACATGTCAGTGCCCAGGCCACTGTATCAGGAGATAAAGGGTTACCTTTATGACCTCATAGTCCAGGGCTGGGTTAGGAAGTCAAACTCTTCATATTCTTCACCTGTCGTGTGCGTTCGTAAGAAGGACGGGACCCTCCGGTTGTGTATAGATTACAGAGACCTGAACAGAAAGACACATCCCGACCGCCAGCCCATCCCTCGGGTCCAAGACATCATGGACAGTTTAGGTGGTAATTCCTGGTTCTCCCTCTTAGATCAGGGAAAAGCGTATCACCAGGGGTTCATCTCTGAAGAAAGCAGACCACTGACAGCATTTGTGACCCTGTGGGGACTCTATGAGTGGATACGTATGCCATTCGGCCTCATGAACGCTCCTGCAGCTTTTCAGCGGTGTATGGAGGAGTGTTTGGAAGGGCTCCGGGATAACATCTGCATTCCTTATCTGGACGACACGCTAGTTTTCAGTAAAACATTCGACAGCCATGTGAATGATGTGCGAAAGGTTTTGCAGCGTCTCAGAGAGTATGGCATTAAACTCAAACCAAGTAAGTGTGATCTCTTTAAACCCCAGGTCCGTTATTTGGGCAGAATAGTGTCTGCAGAGGGCAGCCGAATTGACCCAGCCGATTTTGAAGCAGTAAGAGCATTGAAAGAAATCAGACCAGAGACTGTGGGACAGCTCAGAAAAATGCTTGGTTTACTCACTTACTACAGACAGTACATCAAAGACTTTTCTAGGAGTGCCAGCTGCCTGTATGACCTCCTGAAAGCAGATTCAGAGAAATTACCTGACCACCCACGGAAAACAAAAACAAAGAAAGTAAGTCATGTGGTACCCTCAAACAAGCCAATCCTGTGGACTGACCGCCAGTTAGACGGAGCAAAAGAAATTCAGTCCAAAGACAAAATGCCTATTCAGAGAATGGGACAAATTGACAATAGACAGTGATGGCATTCTGTACAGAATCACTACAGCCCGCAAGCAGTTAGTTCTACCAGAGCAGTACAAAGGTAAAGTGATGGAAGAGTTGCACAATAACATGGGACACCAAGGTACTGACCGTACTGTATCACTAGTACATGACCGCTTCTTCTGGCCATATATGCAATCTGACATCGAGCACAATGTGACTAAAATTTGTAGCTGTGTCAAGCAAAAAAAGCCAGCCCATGAAACAAGAGCTCCTCTGACAAACATTGTGACAACACAGCCATTTGAAGTGGTATGTATAGACTTCCTTCATCTCGACAGATGCAAAGGGGGATATGAGTACATCCTTGTGATTGTTGATCATTTTACACATTTCACTCAAGCCTACGCCACCACATCAAAGTCAGGTAAAACGGCTGCAAATCTCATCTTCAATGACTTTGCCCTGAAGTTTGGGTTCCCGTCCCGCATCCACCATGACCAAGGGGGAGAATTTGAAAATCAGTTGTTCCATCAGTTAAAGAAACTCAGTGGCATGGCGGGGTCCAGGACAACACCCTATCACCCGATGGGAAACGGTCAAGCGGAACGCATGAATAGAACATTGTTGCAAATGTTAAAGACACTAACTGAGACACAAAAGTCAAATTGGAAGGAGTCTCTGAACAAACTGGTTTATGCCTATTACTGCACCAGTTGCGAAGTGACTGGCTATTCACCCTTTAATCTTCTGTTTAGGAGATCACCCAGGCTTCCAGTTGATGTGCTCTTTGGATTGCGCACAGAGGCAGGTTCCAGTAACCAGCGAGACTACGTGGAGACCTGGAAACGAGGGATGGAAGAAGCATACGCCATTGCAAATGAAAATGCTCAGAAAGCCTCTGAAAGAAGTAAGAAGTACTATGACACTAAAGTTAGGAGTTCAGTGCTACAGCCTGGTGAGCGAGTTCTGATTAAAAACCTGACAACAAGAGGAGGACCAGGAAAACTCCGTAACTATTGGGAAGATACAATTCACACAGTGGTGAGACAAATGGGTTCAGACCTGCCGATTTATGAATTGAGACCAGAAAAGGGTAGGGGACGCTCAAGGGTCCTGCACAGAAACCTGCTCATGTCCTGTGACCACTTACTTTTTGAGACACAACCAGAAATGACCAAAGTGGACAAACGTCAGAAAACGAGGAGACACCAGCCTGCATCACAGCCTCTAGATTCTGATGAAGACAGCGGGGATGAATATGACCTTCATCATGAGCCGCTACAGGTTCCCACATCTCCTACAGTACCTGAGGAGAGGAATGCTGAAACAGCGAGAGAGTGGGAACACAGGCCCTCAACAGTGAAACAGACAGTTGCAGTGCCAGTCCCTGATACGCTACCAGCACAGCCTCTTGTTGAAAAGCGGCTGGAGGAGACAACAACAGCTAAAGACCTGCCTGCTGAGGAGATTAACTTGCCTGCTGAAAATGTTCCTGATGAACGTCCACCAAGTGCCTTTCCTTCATTAACTGATGCTGCTGAACCTGAGGAACCAGCCTACCAGATGCCACAAAGAGAGAGACACCCTCCAAGACGTATCACCTATGATCAGCTTGGTATCCCTTCCTGCTACAGTATCCAGCCACAGCCACAGTTGTTCCCTGTCTACTCTGCACCAGGACTGGTTACATGGCTGCCATCACTACAGCGATGTTACTTTCAGCCACCTTACATGTATGGGCTTCAGCAAACATGAGGCTACAGAGTTGACATGTTTGACCATGGACTACACATGCACACAAAAAAGTATTGCATGCACACTAAAAGGTATTGCATGTACACCCAGAAATCGTTTTTCAAAAGTACATTCACACCTTCCATGGCTCCGTAGATTACCATTTATTCCAGCATATGGGAAATAGAGTGGCATCTCACATTAGACAAGTCTGGACCTTGTCTCAGAGCATCTCACTCTGTTTTCTTTGAGCTAAAGAAATAACTGTCTAATCATAGTGTTTATTAAAATGATAAGGTGCATCTATACTTGGGGTTCCATTGAAAGACAAGAAGAGAGACACAGATATGGAAATAATGACAGTCTTTGTTACCAGGAACTCTGTCATCATTCCTGCTGCTCCTGATATGCATGAATAGAAATGACCAGTATACTGTAGAATTAGCATATTGATTTCCACATGCAAGTGCAAATTACACTTCTGTCATTCGACTTCACATGTCGAAGCCCATGTTCCCATTCGTATTTATGTTTCCATAACATGCCGTATTCATGAAAGCTTTCTCCATCTCCCACCCTTTTATCTCTTGTCTCCCAGAAGTGTGTGATCTCTGACAAGTCTCCCCAACGTGGCCCCTCTGCCTGCATCTTCACCACAATAATCCACCCTTATCTTCACACTCTTTCCAAAACTCCCGCTCCCTCAATCGCGCTCCTCACCCGCTTCTTCCTCGTCCCATTCCTCCTCGTCCCTTTGATGAAGGGGAAAGTGGATCAGTAATCCGAAGATCAAACGTAGCATGTCCCCCTATGTCTCCCAGGCTTCCCTAATCCTGGATTTGTTCCATTTCCCACCCTGGCTGGGAACCAGTTCAGGCTGCATCTACACTCCAACACATCAAACAGCCCCTCGACTTTGTGTTTGTGTGTATGTATATTTGCATGTCTTTGCTTGTGTGTGCCAAATGCACTGTATGTATGCGTGCAAGATTTTGGTTATTTTTTTGTTTTTAAACAACTAATTGACCGATGTCCGTTAAATTAGTTGAATTCCATTTTGTTAATTTTTTTTCTTCTCTGAGCTCAATGCACACATCACACAGTTTTTCTAAGTCAGATCCAGCCTGAACAGTCCAACGTAGTAGGGAGTTGTAGTTTCCAACAAGCCAATATTCTACATAGTTTAGAGAATAAAACTTGGGAATTCACTACAATAACCATAATCCATTGCGCAGCTACTTGTCCTTGTTCTATGTTTCTATTACGCCTGCTACGGAGAGACAGAACAATGTGTGATTGTGAGGTGATATAGAGAGCAGCTGTTGCTTCGTGAGGTATCGCTACCTAAAAATACAAGATCTAAGTTTTTGATAGTAGGTATTCTGCAGTCATAAAGGTATGCCTGATTTACTTTGAAGAACTACAAAATACTGATTTTGTCAGACAGGATATGCAGGAGCTCTATAGAGATGAGATGACGTGGAAGGAAGTAAATCAAATCAAATTTTATTTCTCACATACACATATTTAGCAGATGTTATTGTGAGTGTTAAGAAATGCTTATGTTTCTAGCTCCAACAGTGCAGTAATATCTAACAATACACAACAATACACGCAAATCTAAAAGTACAAGAATAGAATTAAGAAATATAGAAACATCAGGACGAGCAATGTTGGAGTCCGGAGTATAAATATATTTAGAATATACTGTATATGATGGGATGTATAGACATTATGGACAGTATTGTATGTGGATAGAATATATTGTATATATAAGGAATATGTGGATAGAATAGTGTACAGCAAAGTTAAGTAGGGTGGACTTGACTAGAAAACAATATGAAATCAGTAAAACAGTATGTAAACATTAATAAAGTTACCTTTTTTACACAACAACTCAAATATTTTAATAAAGAAAGTAATGTGAGTACATGATTGTTAATAAATGATAAGCAGTAATGTTCAATCACTACCATCATGGGACTTTTATTAATACTTTTATTCTGTGCTGTTACTGCACTCAACTCCCTGTTCGACACAGCTTTGACTCAGACCATTGAGGCTGGTTTTCGACTGTGGCAGTCCAGGACAATCTGCTTTAGAGCTCCAGTTGATAGAGCTTATGATTAAGAATGGAGGCTGCATCATGACCAGGGATAGATCCAACCATATCACTGTCATTCCACACTACAGTTACCTGGGCTGCATAATGACAAGGGATAACTCCTCAAAAAGCGCGGTCACGCCACACTACAGTTACCTGGGCTGCATCATGACCAGGGATAGCTCCTACCATAACACCATCACTCCACACTACAGTACCTGGGCTGCATCATGACAAGGGATAGCTACTAACAAAACACTGTCACACCAATCTACAGTTACCTGGGCTGCATCATGACAAGGGATAGCTCCTAACAAAACACTGTCACTCCACACTACAGTGACCTGGGCTGCATCATGACCAGGGATAGCTTCTAACAAAACACTGTCACACCAATCTATAGTTACCTGGGCTGCATCATGACAAGGGATAGCTACAAAAAAAACACAGTCACGCCACACTACAGTTACCTGGGCTGCATCATGACAAGGGATAGCTCCTACCATAACACCATCACTCCACACTACAGTTACCTGGGCTGCATCATGACAAGGGATAGCTTCTAACAAAACACTGTCACTCCACACCGCAGTTAATGGGCTGAATCATGACAAGGAATACCTCCTAAAAAAACACAATCACGCCACACTACAGTTACCTGGGCTAAAAAAGGACATGGGATAGCTCCTACCATAACACAGTCACTCCACACTACTGTTACCTTTGCTGCATCATGACCAGGGATAGCTCCTACCACAATACAGTCACTCCACACTACAGTGACCTGGGCTGCATCATGACCAGGGATAGCTCCTACCATAATACAGTCACTCCACACCACAGTGACCTGGGCTGCATCATGACCAGGAAAAGCTCCTAACAAAGCACAGTCACTCCACACTACAGTTACCTGGGCTGCATCATGACAAGGGATAGTTCCTAACACAACACAGTCACTCCACACTACAGTTACCTGGGCTGCATCACGACCAGGGATAGTTCGTAACACAACACTGTCACTCCACACTACAGTTACCTGGGCTGCATCATGACCAAGGATAGATCCTACCACAACAGTGTCACTCCACACTACAGTTACCTGGGCTGCATCATGACCAAGGATAGATCCTACCACAACAGTGTCACTCCACACTACAGTTACCTGGGCTGCATCATGACCAAGGATAGATCCTACCATAGCACAGTCACTCCACACTACAGTGACCTGGGCTGCATCATGACAAGGGATAGATCCTACCACAACAGTGTCACTCCACACTACAGTGACCTGGGATGCATCATGACAAGGGATAGATCCTACCACAACACTGTCACTCCACACTACAGTGACCTGGGCTGCATCATGACAAGGGATAGATCCTACCACAACACTGTCACTCCACACTACAGTAACCTGGGCTAAAAAAGGACAAGGGATAGCTCCTAACAAAACACTGTCACACCAATCTACAGTTACCTGGGCTGCATCGTGACAAGGGATAGCTTCTAACAAAACACTGTCACTCCACACTACTGTTACCTGGGCTGCATTATGACAAGGGATAGCTCCTACCATAATACAGTCACGCCACACTACAGTGACCTGGGCTGCATCATGACCAAGGATAGCTCCTACCATAACACTGTCACTCCACACTACAGTGACCTGGGCTGCATCATAACCAGGGATAGCTAATACCATAACACTGTCACTCCACACTACAGTGACCTGGGCTGCATCATGACCAGGGATAGCTCCTACCATAACACTGTCACTCCACACTACAGTTACCTGGGCTGCATCATGACCAAGGATAGCTCCTAACATAATAAAGTCAGTCCAAACTTCAGTTACGTGGGCTGCATCATGACAAGGGACATCTCCTAACAATACACCTCACGCCTCACTACAGTTACCTGGGCTGAATCATGACCAGGGATAGCTCCTAAAAAAACACGGTCACGCCACACTACTGTTACCTGGGCTGCATCATGACAAGGGACATCTCTTAACAATACACCTCACGCCTCGCTACAGTTAACTGGGCTGCATCATGACAAGGGATAGCTCCTAACAAAACAGTCACTCCTCACTACAGTTACTTGGGCTGAAAAATGACAAGGGATAGCTCCTACCATAACACTTTCCTAGTTTGCCCGGTTCTGACCATTCTGCCTGGCCTGACCCCAAGCCTGCCTGCTGTTCTGCACCTGCCTGACTCTGACCCATTTACATACCGCTGCCTGTCTTGACCACGGGCCTGCCTGCTGTTCTGTACCTTATTGACCCTGCCCTGGATTACGGACCTCTGCCTGCCGTTGACCTGTCTTTTGCCTGCCCCCTGTTTGTGTCAATAAACATATGTGACTCTAGCCGTCTGCATCTGGGTCTTATCCCGAGTTCTGATACCATGACCAGTTTCCTTCCTGTCCTACCACTCAGTTCAGAAGGATGACTGTATCTTTGATGTGTCTGAGTGATTTAATACATAATCCACAGCATAATTATTAACTTGACCGTAGTTAAAGATATAACGAATGTCTGATTTCTTATTGTTATCCATCTACCAACCACTGCTCTTCTTTATGAGCCTTTCAAAATGTCTGTGATCTTTGTAGTTGAATCTGTGCTTGAAATGCAATACTTGCCTGAAGGACCTTACATATGTTGTATGTATGTACTGTATGTGGGACAGAGAAGGATTAGTCATTAAAAATAAATTTAACCCATATTATTTCACACAGATTGAGTCAAGGTAAGACGAAATGTACTCCTGAACTAATGTAGGCTTGCCTAAACATAGGGGCTGAATACTTATGCTACAACAATGTTTTATTTATCAAAACAACATGATTTTTCTTTCACTTTGACATTACAGAGTCAATGTGTCAATTTTGACAGAATAAGACAATTCAATCCATTTTAATCCCACTTTGTAACACAATAAAATATTTTGAAATCCAAGCAGCCTAAATTATTTTGCAAGGCACTGTATGTGAATGTGATGATTTCAGAGGTTGTAGGGATTATTGTGAAAAGCCATTGTTGTATTAAAATGTTATTCAGCAATATGACTTGATATCATATGAGCCATGGTGTGTTGGCAGGACATGAATTTGTTTTTTATTGGCTGTGATAGACATTTGAAATAGACCTTAGTGGTTTGGAGCACTGTGAATCCTCCATTAGTCTGAGCTGTGACAGAAAGACACAGATCAGCTTCCACTCCGGAAAAGGTCAGTTCAATACAAACCATTTTGGGTGCGACCGTGGCTTTATTATTCTCTCTCTCTCTCCCTCTCTCTCTTTCTCTGTCACTTTTTCTCACTCCCCCTCTCTCTCTCTCTCTGCACATGGACTAATCTACACGGCTCACAGGTCTGTCCAGCTAGCACAACACAGGTCAGTCTAGTACAACACAGGTCAGTCTAGTACAACACATGTCTGTCTAGCACAACACTGGTCAGTCAAGTACAACACATGTCAGTCTAACACATCACCTTTGTGTGACAACCAAGGGACAGTTCAACATTACCCCTGTCCCTTTTCTGTTTGCCTGCTGTTATGGCGTAAGCAGAATCAATGTACCCAGCAGTATTTCCCTTTCTCTACAGGGGACATTGTATTAATACGCTTTAATCATGTTCATACCAATGAATCCAAACTGTTAACATTCATCTGACAACTTTGTGGACTTGTGTTTGGTTAACCACTTGTTTAATACTTTTTGTTGGACTCCCTGCCAAGAATTAAGAAGGATCCTGTCTTCAGTCACGATTCCACAGATGGGTCTAGACTAGTGTTAGTTTTAATCACATGCATTTCCTGAGCACACGTCTCTGAGAAGCAACGCTCATTTTAACCAAGACACATCACTTCAAATAATGCTGAGAAGCAACACTAATTTAAACCAAGACACATCACATCAAATAATGCTGAGAAGCAACACTAATTTAAACCAAGACACATCACTTCAAATAATGGTGAGAAGAAGCCTAATTAAAACCAAGACACATCACACATAAGTAATCACACAACAGGTTTATTAAACCTATTAAACCACATAATGTTGACGTCTAATTTAGCATTAAGACTGTTAGCCCATTGTCAGATGTTTTGTATAGGATGTGTCCCAAATGGCACACAATTACCTATATAGTGGACTACCCTATGGGCCCTGGTCAAAATAAGTGCACTATAAAGGGAATAGGGTGCCGTTTTGAGCTCTGAGACAGGAAGTCCTGTGACTAATGAACTATGCATTTTAAACAAGATTATGTGGTTTAATAGACCTTTTGTTATATTGACTCAGTTAAAGATTCAGTCCAGGATCTTAAGCACTTACTGTAGGAATTCATAACATATTGTACAATTTTCAGGGACCCGTTTTGGCTCATGAGCATTACTTTCAAAACTACTGACTGAAATGATACAAAACCTTTATACAAAACATCACTTTAATGTTGACTCTTAACTAGCATGTATTTTCTGCCCACAGGCAGACATATTTGTTTTCATTTGGAGTGCAATCTATTTGCACTGTATAGTTCAGACTGTCTTATTAAAATCAG
The DNA here is from genome assembly GCF_045791955.1 of Oncorhynchus clarkii lewisi. NCBI lineage: Eukaryota > Metazoa > Chordata > Actinopteri > Salmoniformes > Salmonidae > Oncorhynchus > Oncorhynchus clarkii. Next base: position 24,676,995 of record NC_092160.1, on the reverse strand, counting down.
CCCTGAACAGCATTGTTTGTCACAACAGAAATGTTATATTTTATCCAGACCAGAATTTGATTAATATGAAAATGGAAGATGGTGATGTAGCTGTAATAAGGCATGCCGTAAGGACACACACAGTCCTTATCTAAGACTTTGTATACACAACTTTATACGATTTATTTATGAACCTTTATTTGTCCAGCAAATCCCATTGAGACAAGGGCAAGAGGGCAGCTCAATAAAAAGCATATGAATCATAATACACAATCTACTGTTCCATAAGTCAATTGAATGTATTTTCCTTAATCTCCCTCACGATGTGGAAATGTCTCATTTTAAGGTTTATAATAGACATAATTAATTTTATTCATACAGTTAAGAACTCCTGATAATGATATATATGCTATAACCTTTTGGCCTTGTAATTGTTGACGGTAAATGCTGATGAGGTCACTGGCCCCATGACCACCCCTCATTATATAAATAGTCAACATGTCCTTACAGTTGACTGATTTGAAGGGTGTCTTGCCCACTGCCCAGTAATTGAAATGTGTTGACATGTATGTTCTACTGGGACAATCAGTTTGAACTGTCAAGTCTACCAACCAATGTGGTAGGGGACCCCATTAGTGCTTGCACTGCAGTTTAGTACAGCATGGGTTCAATGATCTGACTGAATCAATGCTGTTATGCTGCTTTTCGACTGTGACACCAGTGTTACATTAATACATACACTCTTATGTTATACTAGAGAAAATGTGTTTCTATAGCTAGGGCTGACAGTGAGAACTTGTTAAGAGCAGAAATACCATTATCTGCATAATCAAAACAGTTGCTCTGTAAGAAGGTATTAATGTTCACAGTTAGCCACTGTTATGTAAATGTAGGTCGAAAAGTACCAGTGGCCTGGCTTTGGCCATGAAGATGGCGCCTGAGAACAAGGCTGACATTTTACATATTCCTAACCAATTGTATTTTTGTATATATTTTTTTTCGTTGTTTGTAACTTATTTTTGTACTTATTTTGTACATAATGTTGCTGCTACCTTCTCTTATGACCAAAACTATCTTCTGGACATCAGAACTGCGATTACTCACCACGGATTGGCAAAATCATTTTTTTCCTTTAATGAGTCCGACGAGCCCGACGTGAATGATATACTGCGTTCTCGGGAACAGGTCCAGATCCCTGTCATCTGCGTAAAGAGAAGGCGGAGAAAAAGTGGCCAGAGGGTGGGCTGCCTTCTGAGAATTCATAGGCGATCGAATAAACCACCACTTCCTTCCATTCTGCTATCAAATGTGCAATCTTTGGAAAATTAAATCGATGGCCTACACAGAAGATTAAATTACCAACGAGACATTATAAACTGTAATATCATATACTTCACAGAGTCGTGGCTGAATGACGACATTATCAACATACTGGCTGGTTAAACGCTGTATCGGCAGAATAGAACAGCTGCGTCTGGTAAGACAACAAGCAACGGACAATGATTTTTTTTGTAAATAACAGCTGGTGCATGATATCTAAGGAAGTCTCAAGGTTTTGCTCGCCTGAGGTAGAGTATCTCATGATAAGCTGTAGACCACACTATCTACCTAGAGAGATTTAATCTGTATTTTTCGTAGCTGTCTACATACCACCACAGACTGATGCTGGCACTAAGACCGCACTGAATGAGCTGTATTCCGCCATAAGCAAACAGGAAAATGTTCACCCAGAGACGGCGCTCCTAGTAACTGGGGACTTTGATGCAAGGAAACTGAAATCCGTCTTATCAAATTTCTATCGGCATGTTAAATGCGCAACCAGAGGGGAAAAAAACTCCGGACCACCTTTACTCCACACACAGAGAAAGCTTTCCCTCTGCCTCCATTTGGCAATTCTGACCACAATTCTATCATGATTCCTGCTTACAAGCAAAAATTAAAACATGATGCAGCAGTGACTTCATCAATAAAAAAGTGGTCAGATGAAGCAGATACTAAGCTACAGGACTATTTTGCTAGCACAGACTGGAATATGTTCTGGGATTCCTCTGATGGCATTGAGGAGTACACCTCATCAGCCATTGTCTTCATCGATAAGTGCATCGAGGACGTCACACCAACAGTGACCGAATGTACATACCCCAACCAAAAGCCATAGATTACAGGCAACATCTGCACTAAGCTAAAGGCTAAAGCTGCCTCTTTCAAGGAGCGGGGCTCTAAACCAGATGCTTTTACAAAATCCTGCTATGCCCTCTGACGAACCATCAAACAGGCAAAGCATCAATACAGGCCAAAAAAACGAATCGCATTACACCAGCTCCGAAGCTCATCTGATGTGGCAGAGCTTGCAACCATTAAAGACTACAAAGGGAAGATTGTGTGATCACTCTCTCCGCAGTCAATGTGGTTAAGACTTTTAAACAGGTCAACATTCACAAGGCTGCAGGGCCAGACGGATTACCAGGATGTGTACTGCGTGCATGCGCTGGCAAGTGTCTTCACTTACATTTTCAACCTCTCCCTGTCAGAGTCTGCAATACCAACATGTTTTAAGCAGACCACCATAGTCCCTGTGCCCAAGAACACTATGGTAACATGCCTAAATGACTACCGACCCGTAGCACTCATGTCTGTAGCCGTGAAGTGCTTCGACAGGCTGGCCATGGCTCACACCAACACCATTATCCAAGAAACCCTATACCCACTCCAATTTGCATACCGCCCTAACAGCTCCACAGATTATGCAATCTCTATTGCACTCAACACTTCCCTTTCCCACCAGGACAAAAGGAACACCATAGTGTCCTCAAAGCTCATTAATAAGCTGAGGACCCTGGGACTAAACACCTCCCTCTGCAACTGGACTACCTGGACTTCCTGACGGGCCGACCCCCAGGTGGTAAGGGTAGGTAATAACACATCCGCCACACTGATGCTCAACGCAGGGGCCCCTCAGGGGTGCGTGCTCAGTCCCCTCCTGTACTCCCTGTTCACTCATGACTGCACAGCCAGGCACGACTCCAACACCATCATCAAGTTTGCTGATGACACAACAGTGGTAGGCCTGATCACCGACAACGACGAGACAGCCTTTTGGGAGGAGGTCAGAGACCTGATCGTGTGGTGCCAGGACAACAACCTCTTCCTCAATGTGATCAAGACAAAGGAGATGATTGTGGACTACAAATCAAATCAAATCTATTTATATAGCCCTTCGTACATCAGCTGATATCTCAAAATGCTGTACAGAAACCCAGCCTAAAACCCCAAACAGCAAGCAATGCAGGTGTATAAGCACGGTGGCTAAAAACTCCTTAGAAAGGCCAAAACCTAGGAAGAAACCTAGAGAGGAACCAGGCTATGTGGGGTGGCCAGTCCTATTCTGGCTGTGCCGGGTGGAGATTATAACAGAACATGGCCAAGTGCTTTATCCGGGTAGCTGGAAAGTAGAGCATTGCAGTAGTCTAACCTAGAAGTGACAAAAGCATGGATTAATTTTTCTGCATTATTTTTGGAGAGAAAGTTTCTGATTTTTGCAATGTTCTGTAGATGGAAAAGGCACCTTTTCTAAAAAAAAATTGAGAGGAATGGAAGATTCGATATAGGCCGATAGTTTTTAAAAATATTTTCTGGGTCAAGGTTTGGCTTTTTCAAGAGAGGCTTTTTTACTGCCACTTTTAGTGAGTTTGGTACACATCCGGTGGATAGAGAGACATTTATTATGTGCAACATAGGAGGGCCAAGCACAGGAAGCAGCTCTTTCAGCAGTTTAGTTGGAATAGGGTCCAGTATGCAGCTTGAAGGTTTAGAGGCCATGATTATTTTCATAATTGTGTCAAGAGATATAGTACTAAAACACTTGAGTGTCTCTCTTGATCCTAGGTCCTGGCAGAGTTTTGCAGACTCAGGACAACTGAGCTTTGAAGGAATACGCAGATTTAAAAGATTATTTGCTTTCTAATAATCATGATCTTTTCCTCAAAGAAGTTCATGAATTTATTACTGCTGAAGTGAAAGCCATCCTCTTTTGGGGAATGCTGCTTTTTAGTTAGCTTTGCGACAGTATCAAAAAGGAATTTCGGATTGTTCTTATTCTCCTCAATTACGTTGGAAAAATAGGATGATCGAGCAGCAGCAAGGACTCTTCGATACTGCACAGTACTGTCTTTCCAAGCTAGTCGTAAGACTTCCAGTTTGGTGTGGCGCCATTTCCATTTAAATTTTCTGGTAGCTTGCTTCAGAGCTCGGGTATTTTCTGTATACCAGGGAGCTAGTTTCTTATGAGAAATGTTTTGAGTTTTTAGGGGTGCAACTGCATCTAGGGTATTGCGCAAGGTTAAATTGAGTTCCTCAGTTAGGTGGTTAACTGATTTTTGTCCTCTGACGTCCTTGGGTAGACAGAGGGAGTCTGGAAGGACATCAAGGAATCTTTGTGTTGTCTGTGAATTTATAGCATGACTTTTGATGTTCCTTGGTTGGGGTCTGAGCAGATTATTTGTTGCAATTGCAAACGTAATAAAATGGTGGTCCCATAGTCCAGGACTATGAGGAAAAACATTAAAATCCACAACATTTATTCCATGAGACAAAACTAGGTCCAGAGTATGACTGTGACAGTAAGTAGGTCCAGAGACATGTTGGACAAAACCCACTGAGTCAATGATGGCTCCGAAAGCCTTTTGGAGTGGGTCTGTGGACTTTTCCACGTGAATATTAAAGTCACCAAAGATTAGAATATTATCTGCTATGACTACAAGGTCTGATAGGAATTCAGGGAACTCAAGAAGGAACGCCCAGGAGGCCTGTAAACAATAGCTATACAAAGTGATTGAGTAGGCTGCATAGAATTCATGACTAGAGCTCAAAAAACGAAAACACCATAATTATTTTTTTATTTTTTTTATCGTAAATGTTAGCAACACCTCCGCCTTTGCGGGATGCACGGGGGATATGGTCACTAGTGTAGCCAGGAGGTGAGGCCTCATTTAACACAGTAAATTCATCAGGCTTAATTAAGCCATGTCAGGCCATTAAGTCAGGCCAATCACATCAAGATTATGATCAGTGATTAGTTCATTGACTATAATTGCCTTTGAAGTAAGTGATCTAACATTAAGTAGCCCTATTTTTAGATGTGAGGTATCATGATCTCTTTCAATAATGACAGGAATGGAGGAGGTCTTTATCCTAGTGAGATTGCTAAGGCGAACACCGCCATGTTTAGTTTTGCCCAACCTAGGTCGAGGCACAGACACGGTCTCAATAGGAATAGCTGAGCTGACTACGCTGACTGTGCTAGTGGCAGACTCCACTATGCTGGCAGGCTGGCTAACAGCCTGCTGCCTGGCCTGCACCCTATTTCACTACAGGAAAATTAGGAAAAAGAGTACCAAGCACGCCCCCATTCTCATCGACGGGGCTGTAGTGGAGTATGTTGAAATCTTCAACTTCCTTGGTGTCCACATCACCAACAAACTAACATGGTCCAAGCACACCAACACAGTCATGACGAGGGCACAACAAAACATATTCCCCCTCAGGAGACTGAAAGGATTTGGCATGGGTCCTCAGATCCTCAAAAGGTTCCACAGCGCCCCTCTTTTACACCACTGTTACTCTCTGTCGTTATCATCTATGCATAGTCACTTTAATAACTCTACCTACATGTACATATTACCTCAACTAACTGTTGCCCCGAACATTAACTCTGTACCGGAACCCCCGTCGCTATTGTTATCCTACTGCTGCTCTTTAATGACTTGTTTCTTACTCTAATTCATATTTTTTTTAAACTGCATTGTTAGTTAGGGGCTCGTAAGTAAGCATTCACTGTAAGGTCTACCTGTTGTATTCAGCGCATGTGACTAATAAAATTTGATTTAATTTGAAGTGAGAGCAGGTTCGCCTTAACCATGGCCCAGCGAGTCAGTCACTGACGGCCGCGTAGACGGAAACAGAAAAGTCTGAGCCTTTTGGGTAAAACACTGGTGTAAGTAATGCAGCATTATTTTTTTATACAGGATTTACCCCAGTGTTTTAACCAAAAGGCTCAGACTTTTCTTTTTCCACCACTGTCTCAATGGGACATGGCTCATTGGGCCAAAACTTTCAGCCTGTTTTGGTGGGATGGAGTTTTGGCCTGCCTGGTGCCAGGTACATTTGTTAATAGACCAATAAGAAAGACAGTTCATAACCTCTCTGCCAATATCATCTAGGTCTCAGTTTTTCACTCCCCTCTCATACCACTCCTGTAATGAATACGATGGGAGACAGAGAGCTGGTTTCAAGCTGGTCCAAAAAGGCAACAGTACAGGCATGGAAAAGGCTAGTAACGTAGTCCAGGAGATCAGGCAAGAGGTTGCTGACAGGAAATCCGACAGGCAAAAGTACAGGCAGGGAATAGGCAAAAATGTGTCGTTAGTGAGGGCGGCCAAACTATGATACACAGGAGGACTAATACAGTGACTTGCGAAAGTATTCGGCCCCCTTGAACTTTGCGACCTTTTGCCACATTTCAGGCTTCAAACATAAAGATATAAAACTGTATTTTTTTGTGAAGAATCAACAACAAGTGGGACACAATCATGAAGTGGAACGACATTTATTGGATATTTCAAACTTTTTTAACAAATCAAAAACTGAAAAATTGGGCGTGCAAAATTATTTAGCCCCCTTAAGTTAATACTTTGTAGCGCCACCTTTTGCTGCGATTACAGCTGTAAGTCGCTTGGGGTATGTCTCTATCAGTTTTGCACATCGAGAGACTGACATTTTTTCCCATTCCTCCTTGCAAAACAGCTCGAGCTCAGTGAGGTTGGATGGAGAGCATTTGTGAACAGCAGTTTTCAGTTCTTTCCACAGATTCTCGATTGGATTCAGGTCTGGACTTTGACTTGGCCATTCTAACACCTGGATATGTTTATTTTTGAACCATTCCATTGTAGATTTTGCTTTATGTTTTGGATCATTGTCTTGTTGGAAGACAAATCTCCGTCCCAGTCTCAGGTCTTTTGCAGACTCCATCAGGTTTTCTTCCAGAATGGTCCTGTATTTGGCTCCATCCATCTTCCCATCAATTTTAACCATCTTCCCTGTCCCTGCTGAAGAAAAGCAGGCCCAAACCATGATGCTGCCACCACCATGTTTGACAGTGGGGATGGTGTGTTCAGCTGTGTTGCTTTTACGCCAAACATAACGTTTTGCATTGTTGCCAAAAAGTTCAATTTTGGTTTCATCTGACCAGAGCACCTTCTTCCACATGTTTGGTGTGTCTCCCAGGTGGCTTGTGGCAAACTTTAAACAACACTTTTTATGGATATCTTTAAGAAATGTCTTTCTTCTTGCCACTCTTCCATAAAGGCCAGATTTGTGCAATATACGACTGATTGTTGTCCTATGGACAGAGTCTCCCACCTCAGCTGTAGATCTCTGCAGTTCATCCAGAGTGATCATGTGCCTCTTGGCTGCATCCCTGACCAGTCTTCTCCTTGTATGAGCTGAAAGTTTAGAGGGATGGCCAGGTCTTGGTAGATTTGCAGTGGTCTGATACTCCTTCCATTTCAATATTATCGCTTGCACAGTGCTCCTTGGGATGTTTAAAGCTTGGGAAATCTTTTTGTATCCAAATCCGGCTTTAAACTTCTTCACAACAGTATATCGGACCTGCCTGGTGTGTTCCTTGTTCTTCATGATGCTCTCTGCGCTTTTAACGGACCTCTGAGACTATCACAGTGCAGGTGCATTTATACGGAGACTTGATTACACACAGGTGGATTGTATTTATCATCATTAGTCATTTAGGTCAACATTGGATCATTCAGTGATCCTCACTGAACTTCTGGAGAGAGTTTGCTGCACTGAAAGTAAAGGGGCTGAATAATTTTGCACGCCCAATTTTTCAGTTTTTGATTTGTTAAAAAAGTTAGAAATATCCAATAAATGTCGTTCCACTTCATGATTGTGTCCCACTTGTTGTTGATTCTTCACAAAAAAATACAGTTTTATATCTTTATGTTTGAAGCCAAGAAATGTGGCAAAAGGTCGCAAAGTTCAAGGGGGCCGAATACTTTAAGGTATTAAAGTATACTTTAAGGCACTGTAAGGTGAAAAAAACAGAGTTCCGAATAGAAATGTATATCAAAACAAACAATATCTCACAATGATGGGGTGCAAAGAACTGAGCTAAATTGTGTGTGATAATGACAAACAGGTGTGTGAACAGGTGATCAGAATTCAGGTGATTGGGATCTGGAGAGTGAGCTGCGTTCAGGAGATCTACGTGTTTGAGAGTGTGATTTGGAAGCAGACAGTCCTAGCAAAATTGGTCTTTGATAAGAAGATATTTAGTTTATTTTTGACCAATTTAAAGGAAAACAATCACAGTAAGACACTTAAGTGTTCACCAGAAATGATTTGATATTGAGATAAAAACGGAAGCATTGGACCTTTGAAGCATAGAACTTTCTCGAAATGTCACATACTATAAAACGTTCTATTTCGCATACTCAAAAAGCCTACTATTTAAAATGCAAGAATGGGTGTTCGGACACATCCAGCATCCTTTAAAACGCATCATAGCTTTATTTCCCCCTCTGTGATGTGGAAAGGAAGCAGGTTTTGTGTGAAGCTCCAGGCTTGTTTACCCCTGCAGAGCGGGTGCCATTCAGGGGGCCTACTTATTAAAACCAGCCGTCACTCTCCCTGGTGGGCTCCTGGAGTCCCTGATGAAGCCATCCATTATTTACCAAGCACTCCACCGGACAAATAATCAATTATTTCAATGGGAATTATTCACCTGCTGCGTTGAATGCCAAAAAGATGTGTGAGAGAGAGGGAGAGACAGAGTGAGAGAGAGAGAGAGAGAGAGAGGGAGAGAGAGAGAGAGAGAGAGAGAGAGAGAGAGAGAGAGAGAGAGAAGACTGATGGTGAATATGATGAGGGCCACTCCTGCTAACCCCCCATCCGTATCTCTCTTTCCTCCTCCCTTCAAACCGATAAACAACACACACAGAGAATATGGTAATGAGCGCTAAAAGCCAAAGCCGTGGCTGAGGAACTTTATTATTCAGATTTTGGGGGCGATGAATAATCAGATTATGGCTGATGAGGGAAGTGAATAATTCATAGGTCTGTGATAGGACTGATGATGGGACTGTGGGTGGGCCAAGAGGGTAGCATCTGGACTTGATGGGTGGCAAGGGTCACCTGTCTGGTGCCCACATGCTCCTTGATCTCTCCCATGGTGCCTGGCACAGGGTATTCCCTTTCTCAATTCCCTCACCACCATTTTAAGGTTCATTGGATTGGCTGATGACCACAAGCTGGTGCAGTTGCAGAGGTAGAGATGGTTGAGTGATGCTGTGGGGTCTGATAACAGAGATTGGCATGTCAATAATTGATTAGGGATATTCCATTGACCACAAACTCCAAGTATTCGATGATTGGCTCGGTCATCGCCCTCTGCTGTAGTTTAAGATTTGTTACATTCACAGGTAGTTTTGACTTCAGACATTTGACAGTGGTGGACTGGATTGTGACTATTTTGTTTAATCAGTAGACTAACTTGCAAACATAATTGATTTTAATTAGTTATTTGTTATAATATAACTTTAAAGGTCCAATGCAGCTGTTTTATTACTTTTTTTACATCTCAATATCAAATCATTTCTGGGTAACAATAACAACCTTACTGTGATTGTTCTAAATTAAAATGCTATGAAAGAAACAAAAATCTATTTTTCTCAAGCAAAGTTTGCTAGGTCTGTCTGAGTGGTCTGAGTAGGGTAGGAACACTGAAAACAAGTTTTTATTGGAAGAGGGGTTTGGAACTCTCTTTCTTATTGGTGTATTAACCGATTTATCGCATGGTGATTTCACCGGGCAGGCCTAAACTCCATCCCACCAAAACAAATTGAAATATCAGGCAGTCTTTTCAAACAACTCTTACACTTAAAGGGCTTTATAATTCACAATTTCACAATATTATACCAACCTCATTGTGTGGAAATATACACTGAACAAAAATATAAACGCAACATCTAAAGTGTTGGTCCCTTGTTTCATGAGCTGAATGCATATTTGTCTCAGATGTTGTGCACAAATTTGTTTACATCCCTGTTAGTGAGCATTTCTACTTTGCCAAGATAATCCATCCACCTGACAGGTGTGGCATATCATGCACCTAGTGGAGATTTGAATGCACAGAGATACGGACGAGAGCCTGAGGCCCATTGCCGTGCCATTCATCTGCCACCATCACCTCATGTTTCAGCAAG